>NC_084562.2:23857500-23872500 GCF_033978685.3 Nerophis lumbriciformis
CTTTCTGGGTACCTGCGAAAGGGTGTTCAGCATGGTTAGAAAAATAGTGACAGAGAATAGAACAAGGATGGACAATTCAACCCTAACTCAACAATGAGTAGATGAGTGTTATGTGTGTGTATAGGTGTAAATAAATTAACACTGAAATTCAAGTATTTCTTTTATTTATATATATATATATATATATATATATATATATATATATATATATATATATATATATATATATATATATATATATATATATATATATATATATATATATATATATAATAATATAAATAAATATATAGCTAGAATTCACTGAAAGTCAAGTATTTCTTATATATATATATATATATATATATATATATATATATATATATATATATTTATATATATATATGAAATACTTGACTTGGTGAATTCTAGCTATAAATATACTCCTCCCTTCTTAGCCACGCCCCCAACCACGCCCCTATATATTCATTTCAATGGGGAATATTGATTTCAACTACAAGTGCAGTGTTTAATATATAAGTAATTAATATACATATACTAATAATATTATATATATATATATATATATATATATATATATATATATATATATATATATATATATATATATATATATATATATATATATATTAGTCTAATAAAGGAGGAGTTGTACAATCTTTCGCCAGAGCGTGTTGAGATACTGTACAAGGGTACAGTGTACAGGCAATTCTCCTCAATTGAGTCCAAATGTAATTCTGTCTGTTTGATTCTTTGCTTCTTGTCTTGTTTAATATATGTCATCAGTGTTTGAACCTGACAACACCTCACACCGAAATTTGTTTTTAGATAAACGTCTATTCGGTGCATCGTATACGTACTACTCGTACCACAATCGACCGACACTTATTACAGTTTTCCATGCATTTTAATGGCGCGGCCACATTGTTGACACAATAGTTGAACATGAAGTGAACACAACATGAGGGTTAAGACGTAGTGCTCGTGTGGCACCATTTACCTCATTGACAATGTTTCCATGCTCGATAGACGAGTCAATGACCCTCGTCACGTCCCACAGCGGGGGGGGACAATGTCATCTGCCCGTCTCTTGGCGGAACGCTTCAACCGAAGAGAGAAGATGATGTAGATCTGTAACGACGACATTTGCATTCTTAGATTTGACTCTGGAGCCAACCCAGGGACACACTTTGCACGGCCGTTGTTACTCATCTGCTGATGTGTTCTTTCAGTCGCACTTCACGTTTGTCTTTAGCTCGCTGGAAGCTGAGCTTTACTGCTAAAACATGCCATGAAAGGTGAGATCTTAAACCATACTTGCCAACCTTGAGACCTCCGATTTCGGGAGGTGGGGGGTGGGGGGTGGGGAGCGTGGTCGGGGTGGGGCGGGGGCGTGGTTGGGGGCGTGGTTAAGATATATATTTATATATATATAAGAAATACTTGACTTTCAGTGAATTCTTTCATATAATTCTAGCTATATATATATATATATATATATATATATATATATATATATATATATATATATATATATATATATATATATATATATATATATACCAAGAAGCGCATATGCCAAATTTTCAAAAAGAACGGCCTACGGATTACGATTGAAGCCAACAAGCAAACCGTCAACTTCCTCGACGTCACTTTCAACCTGAGAAATAACAGCTACCAACCATTCACGAAATCCAACACAACACTCCAATACGTGCACCATGACAGCAACCACCCACCCACCACCACGAAAAGAATACCTACCGGAATTAATAAAAGGCTATCGATGCTGTCATCTAGCAAAGCTGAATTTGACCAAGCAACCACCCCGTACCAAAAAGCCCTTGATGAAAGCGGATACAATTTCACCCTCACCTATGAACCCACGCCAGGAAACCAACCAAAAAAGAACAGAAAACGAAACAACATCATCTGGTACAACCCCCCATACAGCAAAAACGTCTCAACTAACATTGGCCACAAATTCCTCACTCTGATTGACAAACACTTTCCCAAAGGCAACAGCCTAAGAAAAGTATTCAACAAGAACAACATTAAATTGAGCTACAGCTGTATGAACAATATACGACAAATTATCTCAAACCACAACAAAACAATTGCAAATGAGCTGTCGGCCCCCAGACAGAGCGACCCCAAAACCAACAAAGGCTGCAACTGTCGCAAGAAACCTGATTGCCCTCTCAACGGGGGGTGCTTACAAACATCAGTTGTCTACCAATCTAAGGTAATACGCAAGGACATTAACACATCCGACACATATGTAGGATTAACCGAGGGAGAGTTTAAAACCAGATGGAACCATCACAAGGCTTCTTTCAGGAACCAAAACCTGCGGAATACCACAGAACTCAGCAAACACATTTGGGACCTCAAAGACAATAATGTTGAATATTCAATAACATGGCAAATTCTTGCATCCAGCACACCTTACAATAGTGGTAATAAAAGATGCAACCTATGCTTGAAAGAGAAACTGTTTATCATATACCGTCCAGACCTGTCATCCCTCAACAAGCGCAGCAAAATTGTATCAGCATGCCGCCACAGACGGAAACACCTCCTAGGTAACACATGAGCCAATCACCACGCCCCTACACCAGCCTGTACCCACCCACTCTGTGCCCTATATAAACCATGGTATGTGAATGCTCCCATTAAAATCTCCTGATGATTGAGGGAACCCCCTCATGAAACAGGCCTGTAGAGATGAAATAGTCTTGTGATTTTTTTTTTCCCACACATACATATATATATATATATATATATATATATATATATATATATATATATATATATATATATATATATATATATATATATATATATATATAAATAAAATAAATACTTGAATTTCAGTGTTCATTTACAAACTACAACTCACAAACACTTTAAAGTTAAGCTCCACCATCAGAATGTGTACTTAAACTTATAAAGATCACATGGATATTATTCAGTGAGTTGATTCACCAAAACTAACCTGTTATAGAGGAGGAAAAAGCGCACAGGACGTTACAATTGTTCACAGACTGGTCGCGCTCATCAGAATGACAAGCCACTTCCGGTCTGCAGGTGATAGCATTCAATTGGGAAGAAACGCCCTACTGCCCCCTACTGACCAATGTGAATACTGATAAATGTGTAATGACAGCTCCAAAAAACGAATTCAAACCACAAAATAAAATAAATAAATCAACACAAAAATGTGACACATTATGGGTGGGTCACATATGTATGTACAGTAGATGGCAGTATTGTCCCGTTTAAAAGTGTCACAACAAGTATGTTTTAAACATCGACATGTCCCATACTTGCCAAACCTCCCGGAAAATTTTCCAGGAGACTCCCGAAATTCAGCGCCTCTCCCGAAAACCTCCTGGGACAAATTTTCTCCCGAAAATCTCCCGAAATTCAGGCGGAGCTGGAAGCCACGGCCCCTCCAGCTCCATGCGGACCTGAGTGACGTGTCAACAGCCTGTATTCACGTCCGCTTCCCCACAATATAAACAGCGTGCCTGCCCAAACACGTTATAACTGTTGAATGATTGAGGGCGAGTTCTTGGTTTCTTATGTGGGTTTATTGTTAGGCAGTTTCATTAACGTCCTCCCAGCGCGGCAACAACACACAACAACAGCAGTCATGTTTTATTCAACCGTAAAGCAGTCCGTTTGCCGTAAACTGCAATGTTGTTGTAATATATTGAGTTGGAGGCAATAACCAGGCGAGGGGATGATGTACGTCTCTTTACTGTAGACTTCAGAACAGACTCACACACTTGACGTCAGGTGCGCAACACCACGTAAATCGTTGGCCAACCAAAAAGTAACCCCAGTACGCTATAGCCAACATTCACCAGGAGATGGCAACAGACAAACATAGATCACTCTATTACATTCCTCCCCTTTTAGAAATGTAGAAGTTACTCAAAATAAATAAACAACCCAACCAAAAAATGCAGCAGCTCAATTAAAAAACTGTACTTAAGTCACATTCTTTTTTTTTTTTTTTTTAGTACTGAACTCGTAACCCTCATTTGTAAACAATAACATGCTTATTATACAAACAGTATTTGTACACCTTTAACACAGATTTTTATACTGTCTTCAGAGATTCAGTTTTTTTAGTGGTACTCGAAACCTTTCTGGGTACCTGCGAAAGATGTGTTCAGCATGGTTAGAAAAATAGTGACAGAGAATAGAACAAGGATGGACAATTCAACCCTTAACTCAACAATGAGTAGATGAGTGTTATGTGTGTGTATATGTGTAAATAAATTAACACTGAAATTCAAGTATTTCTTTTATATATATATATATATATATATATATATATAATAAATAAACATATAGCTAGAATTCACTGAAAGTCAAGTATTTCTTATATATATATATATATATATATATATATATATATATATATATATATATATATATATATATATATATATATATATATATATATATATATATGAAATACTTGACTTGGTGAATTCTAGCTGTAAATATACTCCTCCCTTCTTAGCCACGCCCCTGCCCCACCCCGACCACGCCCCCCTCACCCCCCACCTCCCGAAATCTGAGGTCTCAAGATTGGCAAGTATGACATGTCCTAGCCATTCAGAATTGGTATGTCTGCCAATTCCGGCGTCCCTTAAAACGTGGGAAAAAGGTGAATTCTGGGGGAAGATGAGTAAAAAAAATAGTCAATATCAGACTGGGCTCTTGGGTAGGGGGATCCAGACTGAGGCCAAGAAAAAAAACTCAATAGCTACAGTATAAGCGCACATAAACATGTTACACAGAATCCTCAAAACTGAGGGGGGTTGGCTACGGTGGCAGGCTGCTGCTATCTAAAGCGCTTAAAAAGGCACACTTACACACTCTGCTTTCATGAAACATCTTTCAACTGCATATCCCAGATATTTTAAGTTAGTTTTTTAATGCAACTCAATAATTAACTTAACGAAAGAGTAATTCTGTGACTAATACAATTTGTCAAAGTAACGAGGAACTGTAACTCTTTTTAAAAGTCACGACCCCACCCTCCCTGTAAAACACCTTGCTGAAGACCTCTGCTGAACATAATTGCAATACTTCATAAAACTACCGTAGGTCTTTGTAGTACATTTTTGCAATTAGTATGTATCATCAAGCAGTTTTTCATTTTAATAGTCATGTTACATATTAAAATTGTGATTATTTTGGGGGTGGCCAAGCACTGATTAAATTGATTTATTGATACAAGTCGATTTGGAATTTCCCTACTCCATGAAGAAATGTACAAATAAAACTAAAGTCTCTGAATTATTTCTTTAAAATCCCAAATACCATCAGATTTAGAGTAGAACCTTTACGCTGCAGCAGACAGAAAGAAAGAAGGAAAAGCAAGAAGGAGGAAGAGAGACAAAGAAACCTTGAAGATGTTTATTTCTGCTTTTGGCAAATATGGGAAGAGGAGAAGAAGAATGAGCAAAATACCCTTTATCTGATTGTTAAATTCGCAAAAACTGGAACGTCCTGATTAAACGTGGAAAAGACCGTATCTGTTATGTTTGCTGGGGGAGTTGACGGCACAGACACAAGGGGGAAGTACAGCTCTATGTATTTTATTATATATATATTACAATATATATAATAATCAACAATATAATTAATTAAACAACAAAGGAATGACATGTGCCAAAACCCAAAGGGTGTATGGTGCAAGACTATGTGTAGGAATTATTTGCTGAGTGTTTACCAGAAGTGATGAGTGAGAGGCGGAAGATCAGGAGGACAAGGCAGAGCTCGGAGGTCATGAGGCGAGCAGGAAGTCGGGGCTAAGCGGGGTGTAGAAGGTCCTTGTCCAAGCGGGAGGTCGAGAATCCAAAAGGGCAGTCCGGGAAGTAAGGTAACAAGAAAGTGACACAGGAACAAGGGCAGACAGGTACGCCAACAGAATGTTATATTCCGGCGAGGGAGGGCAGGTTGTGCAGGCTTTTGAAGGCAGGTCTGATCATCAGCTCCAGGTGTGCAGATTGATTGCAGCTGTTTGCACAGATGAATGCGCATTAACGAGTGTCCGGACCGTGACAGCATCACTTATAAAATAAATCCATTTGGAGAATTACCTTTTGACCAAATGATAGATACAATATAAATGAGTGACTTTCCAACGTTTTTTTCCTATGCTTGAAGAAGGCGGGGGTTAGTATGTAAGAAGAACCGAGCAGAGACATCAACCATTGGCTTCAGGAATGTATCAGGGCCATAAAAATGTCTTCTCTTAGGGCAGGGCTGTCAAACTTTTAGGGCCCGCGAACAGGTTTTATCTGACGCAGGATGAGTTTGCTAAGTATAAAAATGAGCCGAATTTTTTGAATGAAAGAAACTGCTGTTCTAAATGTGTCCACTAGATGTCGCAATAGCAATTATTAGTATCGACGTAGATTATGCTACATATGTAAAAAAATAAAAATAAACCACATGATTTTAGTATATCAGTCGAGGAAAATGAGTAAACTACATAAATAACATCCTGTAATTTGATTTTGATATTATGTTTTCATCATGATGGATTGAAATTAACACCAATGAGTTGACTGATGAACATTATCACATAATTTATTCAGAAAGTATAATTAACGACAACTAAAGGTAGAATACTATTAACCGCAACATGTAAGTGTAAAAAAACAAACAATAACATTATGATTTGTACATTTTCAGAATGTGCTTGCTCTATTTTTAAACAAAGAAAACTGTCAATGCCCATTCTTCGAGGAGCCCCGCGGAGCACACCTCGGGACACGCCCACGGCTGCCGGCAGCTGCATTCAATATGCAATCTGCGCACCTGTCGGTGATGATCTGCTCTGGGCTTCTTAAGCCAATGCAGACCTGCGTTCCTGGCCAGAACGTAACCATCCGTTCGTGTATAGTAAGCCACGTTTAGCTCTATGCAACCCTGCTCTTTCTCGCTCTGTGTTTTTCCTCTCCGTGTTTCATTGTGTCTTCCTTGACGTCCCCCCAGTAGTCTGCCTTTGTTCCCGCGTCGACGAGCTGTGCGTCTCGTCAGTTCTTGGTTCTCTGCTTACCGGACTGCATACTTGCCAACCCTCCCGGATTTTCCGGGAGACTCCCGAAATTCAGCGCCTCTCCCGAAAACCTCCCGGGACAAATTTTCTCCCGAAAATCTCCCAAAATTCAGGCGGAGCTGGAGGCCACGCCCCCTCCAGCTCCATGCGGACCTGAGTGACGTGTTGACAGCCTGTTGTACATGCACATGTGACCCACCCATAATGTGTCACATTTTTGTGTTGATTTATTTAGTTTATTTTGTGGTTTGAATTCGTTTTAGAGCTGTCATTACACATTTATCAGTATTCACATTGGTCAGTAGGGGGCAGTAGGGCGTTTCTTCCCAATTGAATGCTATCACCTGCAGACCGGAAGTGTCTTCTCATTCTGATGAGAGCGACCAGTCTGTGAACAATTGAAACGTCCTGTGTGCTTTTTCCTCCTGTATAACAGGTTAGTTTTGGTGAATCAACTCACTGAATAATATCCATGTGATCTTTATAAGTTTAAGTACACATTCTGATGGTGGAGCCTAACTCTAAAGTGTTTGTGAGTTGTAGTTTGTATTTGTGAATGAATCCAGTGTACAGCTGCAGTAATCAATACAAAATGGCGACGTGAGTACGCAATGTTTATATAGGAACTTCTGATCCTAATTCAGACTCCCAAATTAGAGCTCCCGTTTTCTTATTGATTTTATAATGTATATTTGTTTAATGTGTGTGTTCTGAAATAGTGACAGAGAATAGAACAAGGATGGACAATTCAACCCTTAACTCAACAATGAGTAGAGGAGTGTTATGTGTGTGTATACGTGTAAATAAATGAACACTGAAATTCAAGTATTTATTTTATTTATATATATATATATATATATATATATATATATATATATATATATATATATATATATATATATATATATATATATATATATATATATATATATACATATATATATATATATATATATATATATATATATATATATATATATATATATATATATATATATAGCTAGAATTCACTGAAAGTCAAGTATTTCTTATATATATATATATATATATATATATATATATATATATATATATATATATCTTAACCACGCCCCCAACCATGCCCCCCGCCCCACTCCCGACCACGCCCCCCACCCCCCACCCCCCACCTCCCGAAATCGGAGGTCTCAAGGTTGGCAAGTATGCCGGACTGCCTCCTCGATCCTCGACCCCCGCTTAGACACGGACCTTCTTCGTCCCTGCTATCGCCCCCGGACTTCCTGGTTGTCTCACGGACATCCCCCCTGATCTTCCGCCTCTCGCCCAACATAACATACTCATTAAATCCTACACATAGTCTCCCACCATACACACTCTTGGATTCGTGTCACACTCCATTTCCTTAGTTTATATTATTATTGTTTGATTATTACATATATTATCTATATATATAATGTGTGCGACTGGGATGAGAATCAGCACCTCCAAGTCCGAGTCCATGGTTCTCGCCCGGAAAAGGGTGGAATGCCATCTTCGGGTTGGGGAGGAGACCCTGCCCCAAGTGGAGGAGTTCAAGTACCTCGGAGTCTTGTTCACTAGTGAGGGAAGAGTGGATCGTGAGATCGACAGGCGGATCGGTGCGGCATCTTCAGTAATGCGTACGCTGTATCGATCCGTTGTGGTGAAGAAGGAGCTGAGCCGGAAGGCAAAGCTCTCAATTTACCGGTCGATCTACGTTCCCATCTTCACCTATGGTCATGAGCTTTGGGTTATGACCGAAAGGACAAGATCACGGGTACAAGCGGCCGAAATGAGTTTCCTCCGCCGGGTGGCAGGGCTCTCCCTTAGAGATAGGGTGAGAAGCTCTGTCATCCGGGGGGGAGCTCAAAGTAAAGCCGCTGCTCCTCCACATCGAGAGGAGCCAGATGAGGTGGTTCGGGCATCTGGTCAGGATGCCACCCGATCGCCTCTCTCGGGAGGTGTTTAGGGCACGTCCGACCGGTAGGAGGCCACGGGGAAGACCCAGGACACGTTGGGAAGACTATGTCTCCCGGCTGGCCTGGGAACGCCTCGGGGTCCCTCGGGAGGAGCTGGACGAAGTGGCTGGGGAGAGGGAAGTCTGGGCTTCCCTGCTTAGGCTGCTGCCCCCGCGACCCGACCTCGGATAAGCGGAAGAAGATGGATGGATGGATATATAATAAATCATATAGCTTTACTGCCCCTTTGTGGTTCTGTGCCGTCACAACTCCCTCCTACACACATAACAAAAACAATCTCAAGTTGTCTTTATTTTTAAGTTATCGTGCAGTGATTTTACCAGTCCGGGAGTAGATTTTTCTCCATGCGGCCCCTGATCGAAAATGAGTTTGACACCGGTGTCTTCGGGCAAAAAAAAAAACAGGCAAATGCAGTCAAGACGTAGCAACGCACACAAGCACTTAGGCTAAAAATTGTTGACAAGAAATGACCGAAGCAATAATTTTGCCACAACAAAGTGTTTTGAGGTACAACTGTATATTTATAAATGACAGGAGGTTTAACATGTGTTTAGTTTCCCTGCAGAGCAATTTTTCCAACTAAATGGTTTTCAGTTTCAGGGGGCAGCATGAGTTTGAATTTCAATTCTATCAAACCTTTGTGGCGTAAATGTGCATTATTCATGTCTTTTTTTTATGTTTTCCTTTTGTGTGTATTTGTGACCTTGTTTCGGCATAACAACTCTGACCCTTATGTATTAACCAAATATCACTTTGTCCTTCCTGTTTAGGAATGTTGAATGTATTTGCATGGCATTACCCACTATTTGACGTGGAGTATTTATCTTTTGCTTATCTGAATCATGCAAATCTCAAAGCGTGTGTCAGCGCAGCGCTTGAATAAAAAATGTTGTCTTTGTTCCCGGTTTTTTGTCAATAGTAAATGTCCTAAAATGTTCTTTTCTTGCTGCGTTTGTGTTGCGTGGCGCCAGCAGATGACTCAGCCCTCAGCATGAACTCGAAAGAGATTTTGACTCTAATTTTAAGTGTCTTGTCATTCATGGATGAATTGACAAGCATATGAGGCATTAGAGAGGGAGTGCTGGAAGTTCCAACTGAAAGTAATTGTCCTTTTTATACAGCAGTGGAGGAAGTTTTGTCCGCTGTTTTGGAAAAAAAAAATAGATATCCAAACCAAAAAAAAAAAAAAGAGAATGCCTGAAATAACGACAAACGCTCGGTTCCATTTACGTCGAAGCTGGGAATGACGTGAACGTTCCAGTTACTACGAAAGCTATTTTTGCGCTTGCCCTAGAGATGCGCGGTTTGCGGGCACAACCGCGGAGTCCGCGGATTATCCGCGGATCGGGCGGATGAAATTTTAAAAAATTAGATTTTATCCGCGGGTCGGGTCGGGTCGGGTCGGGTCGGGTCGGGTCGGGTCGGGTCGGGCGGTTGAAATAAAAAAAAATTAGATTTTAAATAGATTCAGGCGGGTGGCAGTTAAACCAATTCGGAAATATATATACATAGTTAAATGTTGTTACCCACATACGAAAAACGAGCAGGCACCTGCTGCATATGCCACAACAGAAGGAAAAAAAAAAAAGAGATGGACACTTTTACGGTGCGGAGAAGGCCCCCGACGCCTCGCCGGGGTCCGGGACCGAGGCCCCTTCCCCCGAGAGGGCCCCACCGGGAGCCGTAGCTGAGGCGATCCGCGAGAAGGGCCCGACGCACGTCCAGGGTCACCACCGCGCCCACCGCACCGACACCCCGCCTCGTCCGCCTTCGCCGCGGCCGGCGTCACGCGCAGCAGGTAAGCAGCTTACCTGCCCGCCACCCCCGTGGCTGGGGGCTCGTAACAGGGGTCACTCCGCGCGGTCCGCCCGCGCAGCTTACCTGCCCGCCACCCCTGTTGCCGGGGGCGCGTAACAGGGGTCACTCCGCGCACAGTGCGCTCACGAAAGGGGTGGGGCTCACCCTGGTTGATATAGACAGCAGGACGGTGGCCATGGAAGTCGGAACCCGCTAAGGAGTGTGTAACAACCCACCTGCCGAATCAACTAGCCCTGAAAATGGATGGCGCTGGAGCGTCGGGCCCATACCCGGCCGTCGCCGGCAGCGAGACGCGCTTGGAGGTGCGCTCAGCGCGGCTCCCATATGATTGCGCACTGGTGTGCGTCTGGGTCGTGACAGCGTGGCACGCAAATGTCAGTGCTGCATTGGATCAGTCTCCTTTCTTTAACAGGCAAAAGCTTTATAACCTCACTAATGCCTTGCATCGTCTATATTAGATATATAACAACGGGCGGGTGCGGGCGGATGGCGGGCGGGTGCGGTTCTGATCAAATGTTACATCGGGTGGATGGCGGATGGTTGACGACTTTCTGATGCGGTTGCGGATGAAATAATTGCCTATCCGCGCATCTCTAGCTTGCCCCGTTCAAATATAAGCAACTTATGGTAAATTATGGACGTTTTCTGCAACCTTGGTGAATTATGGCTTCATTATTATGGTGTGCGGCTTCAGCGGTCGCAGAGGCAAAAACTCGGACATGGGAGGAGTTCGGGGAAGCCATGGAAAGCGACTTCCGGACGGCTTCGAAGCAATTCTGGACCACCATCCGCCGCCTCAGGAAGGGGAAGCAGTGCACTATCAACACCGTGTATGGCGAGGATGGTGTTCTGCTAAACCTCGACTGCGGATGTTGTGGATCGGTGGAGGGAATACTTCGAAGACCTCCTCAATCCCACCAACACGTCTTCCTATGAGGAAGCAGTGCCTGGGGAATCTGTGGTGGGCTCTCCTATTTCTGGGGCTGAGGTTGCTGAGGTAGTTAAAAAGCTCCTCGGTGGCAAGGCCCCGGGAGTGGATGAGATCCGCCCGGAGTTCCTTAAGGCTCTGGATGCTGTGGGGCTGTCTTGGTTGACAAGACTCTGCAGCATCGCGTGGACATCGGGGGCGGTACCTCTGGATTGGCAGACCGGGGTGGTGGTTCCTCTCTTTAAGAAGGGGAACCGGAGGGTGTGTTCTAACTATCGTGGGATCACACTCCTCAGCCTTCCCGGTAAGGTCTATTCGGGTGTACTGGAGAGGAGGCTACGCCGGATAGTCGAACCTCGGATTCAGGAGGAACAGTGTGGTTTTCGTCCTGGTCGTGGAACTGTGGACCAGCTCTATACTCTCGGCAGGGTCCTTGAGGGTGCATGGGAGTTTGCCCGACCAGTCTACATGTGTTTTGTGGACTTGGAGAAGGCATTCGACCATGTCCCTCGGGAAGTCCTGTGGGGAGTGCTCAGAGAGTATGGGGTATCGGACTGTCTGATTGTGGCAGTCCGCTCCCTGTATGATCAGTGTCAGAGCTTGGTCCGCATTGCCGGCAGTAAGTCGGACACGTTTCCAGTGAGGGTTGGACTCCGCCAAGGCTGCCCTTTGTCACCCATTCTGTTCATAACTTTTATGGACAGAATTTCTAGGCGCAGTCAAGGCGTTGAGGGGATCTGGTTTGGTGGCTGCAGGATTAGGTCTCTGCTTTTTGCAGATGATGTGGTCCTGATGGCTTCATCTGGCCAGGATCTTCAGCTCTCGCTGGATCGGTTCGCAGCCGAGTGTGAAGCGAGGCCACGCCCCCTCCAGCTCCATGCGGACCTGAGTGAGGACAGCCTTTTTTCACGACGGGGGGACAACAGGGTGACAAGAACTAAATCATCCAGACTAGAGATCAATTGTATTATTATGTTTATCTTACCTAAAAATAAATATATTTATCAATTACAAAAAAAAACTAAATACATTTTTACTATATTTTGCTAAAAACATCAAAATGAATTGTATTTTTATTTTTTATTTTTTATGACTCCTTATTACATCCAGCCATAGAATTATACATTAAAATAAACATATTTGAAATTATTAATTTTAAAATATCATAATAATTCATTTAAAATGACCATATTTAGTTATTAAAATAATTGCTTGTTTATCAACAACTTTAGCATTTTATTCATTACATTTTGAAGCTCTCAGAAGCCAAGTTATGTTATGTTCCGTAATATTTATTTATGCAAGTTTGAAGTATCAATTATCCAAACACAGTGTTGTTTGCATATTTTCAGGATGTATGTATATATATATGTATATGTATGAAATACTTGACTTGGTGAATTCTAGCTGTCAATATATTCCTCCCCTCTTAACCACGCCCCCAACCATGCCCCGACCCCCCCCCCCCCCCCCCCCCCCACACCTCCCGAAATCGGAGGTCTCAAGGCTGGCAATGATGATATATATATATATATATATATATATATATATATATATATAGTTACTTTACATGCAGTCGGCTTTCAGCCCTTCACCATGAGCAACATGAAAATAAATGATCAACATAAGTCTTGCCAATGATTGCACTGACCACTTGTAAATATGCAGAGAGGTTTAATGAGGATCCAGGACTGGCCTTGGTTGGTTCACAGGTTGACTCGGTGTGATCACAGTGTGCGGTCGGCATTTTGAGCCATTTCAAAGGGTCACGCCTGCTCTATCCCACCGAGTTCTCCCTCAATGAGACCACGCTTTCTCACTTATGTGAAGATTTACAAAGCACAGTTTTGTGTTCTGGCTTTTGCATGTCTCAGTAGATTTTGGGATGGAGGGATCACCACATTGGCGATGCCGCGTAGAAACTGCAGTAATCCCTGTAGACTCCTTTGATACAACGTCGTAGACCTAATGGTAGATTATAAGGCATGTAGTGTACCGTCATAGTATTTGTGTTAGAAATATGTACATTAGACATTAGAAGGCGCACTGTTGATTTTTGAGATAAAGTAAGGATTTTAAGTGTGTCTTATAGAATAATACAGTAAACAGGTACTGTACAGTATTACATCGCAGTGACGTACGTAAGTATTGATAGGTGTTAGTTCATTTAGAGTACAGAGTTCCGAAGTGGAAGATGACTTATTTCAGAACTGAAAATAATAGCAGTGAGGTTTTACATTTTTAATAACATTTCTGAAGAATTTAAATCAGCGGTTTTCATCGGGGGGTTGTACTGCAGGGGAGTCGAAAATTTATATATATATATATATATATATATATATATATATATATATATATATATATATATATATATATATATATATGTTATTTTTTTATTTTTTTATTCACTCTTTGTTTCATTGAAGCCACTGCTAAAATAATAAGAAAAGGTCAATTTTATTTCTCATTAATGTACTTTCAGCATCCCATTTTAACAGAAAACAACAAAAAACGTAGAAATGTTGGACAATTAATTCAAATAAAAACCTCAAAAATGACATGTAAGTATTCAGACCTTTTGCTCAATAATTACTGTGTGAATTATATTTATATAGCGCTTTTCTCTAGTGACTCAAAGTGCTTTTACATAGTGAAACCCAATATCTAAGTTACATTTAAACCAGTGTGGGTGGCACTGGGAGGAGGTGGGTAAAGTTTCTTGCCCAAGGACACAAAGGCAGTGAGTAGGATGGCGGGAGCGGGGATCGAACCTGGAACCCTCAAGTTGCTGGCCCGGCCACTCTACCAACCGAGCTATACCGCTGTATATATATACTGTGGATATATATATATATATATATATATATATATATATATATATATATATATATATATATATATATATATATATATATGTGTGTGTGTGTATATATATATATATATACAGTATATATATATATATATATATATATATATGTCTTAATAAGGTTATCCAAAAAATAGTGCTCGATACCGTAGTAGAGCGCAATATATGTATGTGTGGGAAAAAATCACAAGACTACTTCATCTCTACAGGCCTGTTTCATGAGGGGTTCCCTCAATCATCAGGAGATTTTAAAATCTCCTGATTTCCCACACATACATATATATATATATATATATATATATATATATATATATATATA
>NC_084562.2:23875000-23882500 GCF_033978685.3 Nerophis lumbriciformis
ATATATATACATACATATATACACACATATACATACATATATACATATACATATATACACATATATATACACTCATATATACATGCATATATACACACATATATACACACATATACATACATATACACACTTATATACATATACATATATACACACATATATGCATACATAAACATACATACACACATATATACATACATACATGCATATGCATACATACATACATATATACACATATATACATACATATATACATACATATACATATATACACATATATACACACATATATACATGCATATATACACACATATATACACACATATACATATATACACACATATATACATACATACATACATGCATATGCATACATACACACATATATACACACATATACACATACATATACATATATACACACATATATACATACATATACATATATACACACATATATACATACATATACATACATATACATATATACATATATACACACATATATATATGTATACACACATATATACACACATATACATACATACATACATATACATATATACACATATATACACACATATATACATGCATATATACACACATATATACACACCTATACATACATATACACACATATATACATGTACATATATACACACATATATACATACATATACATATATATACACACATATATACATACATACATACATACATACATATATACACATATATATATACACACATATATACATGCATATATACACACATATATACACATATATACATATGCATATATACATACATATACATATATAAACATATATATACACACATATATACATGCATATATACACACATATATACACACATATACATATATACACACGTATATACATACATACATACATGCATATGCATACATACACACATATATACACACATATATACATACATATACATATATACACACATATATACATACAAATACATACATATATACATATATACACATATATACACATGTATATATTTTTATACATATACATATATATATATATATATATATATATATATATATATATATATATATATATATATATATATATATATATATATATATACACCCACACACATATACATATATATATATACATAAGCAGTCGGTTTTCAGTTTTCGGCCCCCAGCCAAATTTTCTAGCCCAATGCGGACCCCAAATCAAAAAGTTTGGACACCACTGATCTAGTGGTAGGCCAAATATTTAATTGATTAAATATTCACACACAGTGTTACTGTTCAAACTTTGTGAAATGCCACAGTGGCCAAAAGTATCAAATATACTTGTTAAATAAAACCTCCGCCTTGTTTTGAATGAATACTTTGGCCTACCACGCTACTGTATTTTAATGTTGGTTATTATGGTACCAAGTACCACCAAGTGTTTACCGAGGTGGTACTTGGTGGAAAAAGTTGGAGAACCATTGCAATATGGGATAGGATGTAAGATATGTGTTGTACTGTTACAAGTGCTTCTCTTCCAATACAATATCAATTTTGTAATGTCCGATACCAACATTAATCTAATACGATATTTGCACGAATCCTAGTAAAAATTTAATATTTTGTCGTCTGGAATGATAGAAAAGGTCTGATTTAGTTGAAGTACTTCGAAAACAACACTAATATATTCATTATTACCTGGAATGGATTTATGCCGTCTTTAAATCAAAGTGGAGTGGTATTTTTCTGGCGACACCTAGTGGCCACAATAACTAATGAAGTTAAGATCATGAAGCAGAAGGTTGAACGATGCGGACACGTTTGTTACCGGGTACTTTTTAATACATTTCTGCCTTGCAGACTTTGTATGTGTAAGTAATATTCAACGATAATAATTTGATACTTGTTTATGTTGACAAATGTGCTGTTTTAGAATGCGAAATTGTTCAATCAATTATCACGTAGGCGTAGCTTGTGGGCTAGTGTATGCTTAGCTGTTGCGTATCAGAACATTACAGTAAGTGTTTGTTTTGTTGTGGTTAGTTTGTATGTTTAGCACCTAACAATGCTGCGGATGCTATAGTTTACAGAAAAGCTGCATCCGGCTGTTGGCTTTTGTAAAACTTATTGCTCATCCTCATTGTATTCAGGCTCAAAAATATAAGGCACTGGATCATAATTTTCACCTGCAAGACAATATCCTCCGATACGCGTATTTTTTCCAATATTTGACCGATATCAGGACACCTATATAAGATTTTATGTTGATTTTATATTTCTAAGATTTTATATACAGTATATGCTATACAAGATAATATATGAGATAAGATAAATAAATAAATAGGAATTTGATGTCTGATTCAAACAAAATGTTTTTGGCGTCAACAAGATTGTTAATTATATTTATTTATATCGCACATGATGAAAAACAGCTCCTACTTGGCCCAAAGTGCTGTACAAATTAAAAACAGAAAGGTAAGAAATTGAAAACTAAGAGGCAATAAATACACAGCCGAACAAACCAAACAATAAAATGGTGAAAAGTAAGCAGTAGAAATAAAAGAGTAAAAAGCCTTAAATAAAAACATAAAAACGTCACGCTGAGCTTGTGTTAAATGCAAGTTTCTTTTTAGTGTGGATCTAAAAGTGTTGAAAGGTGTGGAGCTGTGAGATCTGGAGAGAGACTGGCCAGAGTTTTGGGTCTTCTCCCATATAAGTTCCTCTGGTTTTCAGTCTAGACCAGGGGTGTCCAGACTGCGGCCCCGGGGCCTTTTGCGGCCCCCGGCTATTTTTTTTAACAGCCTGCGGCACATTCTAAAAATACTAATAAAATAAAAACAACATAAAAAAAAGTACAATCAAAGAATAAAAGCTGTTTTTTTCTTTAAAACTGCCATTTCTCAAAAAATAATAATGAATCATTATTAATGTTGTTAGAAATTATTGACCTTACTTCACATCAAATTTTAAATTTTCAAACATTTATTGGGGAAAATGTTGCATATTTTGTGTGTTTGCTATAAAAAAAAAAAGTTTTCTTTAAAAAAAAAAATTGTATAACAAAAACAAATTTAAAAAAAACATTAAAATGTATAATCGACACATAGATCTGAATTTAAACTAGAGACTTTAGGTAAATGTTCAAAGTCAAAAATAAATAAATACTACACTTATTTTTAACACTTTTATGAGTGGGTTTCCTTTGTTGATCTCCAATCATTTTACTCAGATATTTTTTTTAATTATTATTTTAAAAAAATATATATATATAATCAGGGGCGCCACTAGGGATTTTGGGCCCCATGAAAAGAATCTTTACAGGGCCCCCAACACAGTGTCATTATTTTTTCTGTATTATAATTTCATCATCATTAGGGGCCTCTCTGGGCCCCCCTCCATCATGGGCCCCTAGAATCCGTCTCCTTTATCCCCCCCTTTTCGGCGCCCCTGTATATAATCAATCAAAATCTATGTTGTTATGAATTATTGACCTATTTAATGCTCCAAATACTTCCCATCAAATATTTCACTTTGAATTATTTTGGGGGTAAAATGTTGGATATTTCATGAGTTTACCATAAAAAAAATTGTATAACAGTCAAGTAAAAAAAAATGAACATACAAAAATAAAAAATAAATATGTATAATCGACAGATAGATCTGAAGTTAAACTAGAGACTTTAGTTAAGTGTTGAAAGTAAAAAAATTAATAATAAATACTATTTTTAACACTTTTATGAGTTGGACAGTTTGATTGAATTACGCCGCATTAAATATTCCACCTTGAAATATTTTTGGCGGCAAATTTTGCGTATTTTGTGTGTTTGCCATAAAAAACGATATGTTTTTTTGACAAAAAGTGTATAACACAGACTAATTAAAAAATAAATAAATAAAAATAAATGACGTTAAACTAGAAACTTTAGGTAAGTGTTGAAAGTAAAAAAAAAATACATTAATACACAACTTATTTTTAACACTTTTATGAATGGGGTCCTTTGTTGATCTCCAATAATTTTAGGGGGATTTTTTTTATTATTATAGGTATGAAAAAAATTAAATAATCAAAATCAATGTTGTTATGAATTATTGACCTATTTATTGCTCCAAATACACCACATTAAATATTACACTTTGAAATACGTTTTGGGGAAAATGTTGCATATTTTGTGTGTTTGCCATTAATAATACTATGTTTTTTTGACAAAAATTGTCTAACAGACATTTTTTCAAAAAAAATATAATAAAATAAAAAAATAATAAAAATATATAATCGACAAATAGATCTGAAGTTAAACTCGAGACTTTAGGTAAGTGTTGAAAATATTTTAAAAAAAAATTAGTACACAATTTATTTTTAACACTTTTATGAGTGGGGCCCTTTATTGATCTCCAATAATTTTAGGGGGATTTGTATTATTATTATTATTATAAATATATAAAACAGAAAATTGTCAAAATCAATGTTGTTATGAATTATTGACCTATTTGATGCTCTAAATACTTCCCATCAAATATTACACTTTGAATTATTTTTGGGGGCAAATGTTGCATATTTCATGTGTTTGCCATTAAAATAAACTATGTTCAAAAATTGTATAACACAGATAATTAAAAAAAATGATAATAATAAAATATAAAAAAATAATTAAAAACGTATTATCGACAGATAGATCTGAAGCTAAACTACAGACTTTAGGTAAGTGTTGAAAGTAAAAAAATTAATACACAACTAATTTTTAACACATATATGAGTGGGGCCCTTTGTTGACCTCCAATAATTTTGGGGGATTTTTAAAAATTATTATATGAAAAAATAATAATCAATCAAAATCAATGTTGTTGTGAAATATCGACCTATGTAATGCTCCAATTATGCCACATTAAATATTACACTTTGAAAAACTTTTTGGGGAAAATATTACACATTTTATGTGTCTGCCATAAATAAAACTAAGTTTTCTTTACTAAAAAGGCATAAAACAGACAAATTAAAGAAAACATAAAAAATTATAATCCAGAGATAGATCTGAAAACGATCTAGTGACTTAAGTGTTGAAAGTAAAACAAAACAAAAATAAATAGGACTTATTTTAACACTTTTATAAGTGGGGCCCTTTTGGATCCCCCAAATATTATAGTGGGAATGTTTTTAAAAACTCTCATTGCTCAGAAGAAAAAAAATAATAATGATTTCAAATCAATGGTTTTACACATAAAATAGAACAGAATAGAATATAAAGTACTGTATTGATCCCTGGGGGGAATTCAGCACCGCAGTTCGCTCACAATAGACAATAAACAACATGTTATTTTACATGTGAATAACATAAACACAGTCTATTATACAGCATTATTCAGATGTGAATAACATAAACACAGTATATTATACAGCATTATTCACATGTGAATAACATAAAGACAATCTGTTATAAAGCATTATTCATGTGTGAATAACATAAATAAAGTCTATTATACAAAATTTTTCACATGTGAATAACATAAATACAGTCTATTATACAGCATTATTCACATGTGAATAATATAAGTACGGTCTATTATACAGCATTATTCACATGTAAATAATATAAATACAGTCTATTATACAGCATTATTCACATGTGAATAACATAAATACAGTCTATTATACAGCATTATTCACATGTGAATAACATAAATGCAGTCTATTATACAGCATTATTCACATGGGAATAACATAAATGCAGTCTATTATACAGCATTATTCACATGTGAATAATATAAATACAGTCTATTATACAGCATTATTCACATGGGAATAATATAAATACAGTCTATTATACAGCATTATTCACACGTGATGAACATAAATACAGTCTCTTATACAGCATTATTCACATGTGAATAACATAAATACAGAATATTATACAGCATTATTCACATGTGAATAACATAAATACAATCTGTTATAAAGCATTATTCACGTGTGAATAACATAAATACAGTCTATTATACAACATGTTTCACATGTGAATAACATAAATACAGTCTATTATACAGCATTATTCACATGTGAATAACATAAATACAGTCTATTATACAGCATTATTCACATGTGAATAACATAAATACAGTATATTATACAGCATTATTCACATGTGAATAACATAAATACAATCTGTTATAAAGCATTATTCACGTGTGAATAACATAAATACAGTCTATTAAACAGCATTATTCACATATGAATAACATAAATACAGTCTATTATACAGCATTATTCACATGTGAATAACATAAATACAATCTGTTATAAAGCATTATTCATGTGTGAATAACATAAATACAGTCTGTTATAAAGCATTATTCATGTGTGAATAACATAAATACAGTCTATTATACAAAATTTTTCACATGTGAATAACATAAATACAGTCTATTATACAGCA
This sequence comes from Nerophis lumbriciformis, assembly GCF_033978685.3. Classification (NCBI taxonomy): domain Eukaryota; kingdom Metazoa; phylum Chordata; class Actinopteri; order Syngnathiformes; family Syngnathidae; genus Nerophis; species Nerophis lumbriciformis. The sequence continues at coordinate 23,881,433 of NC_084562.2, forward strand.
TTTTTTACATGTGAATAACATAAATACAGTCTATTATACAACATTTTTCACATGTGAATAACATAAATACAGTCTATTATACAGCATTATTCACATGTGAATAATATAAATACAGTTTATTATACAGCATTATTCACATGTGAATAATATAAATACAGTCTATTATACAGCATTATTCACATGTGAATAATATAAGTACAGTCTATTATACAGCATGATTCACATGTAAATAATATAAATACAGTCTATTATACAGCATTATTCACATGTGAATAACATAAATACAGTCTATTATACAGCATAATTCACATGTGAATAACATAAATACAGTCTATTAAACAGCATTATTCACATGTGAATAATATAAGTACAGTCTATTATACAGCATGATTCACATGTAAATAATATAAATATAGTCTATTATACAGCATTATTCACATGTGAATAACATAAATACAGTCTACTATACAGCATTATTCACACGTGAATAACATAAATACAGTCTATTATACAGCATTATTCACATGTGAATAACATAAATACAGTCTATTAAACAGCATTATTCACATGTGAATAATATAAGTAGTCTATTATACAGCATGATTCACATGTAAATAATATAAATATAGTCTATTATACAGCATTATTCACATGTGAATAACATAAATACAGTCTATTATACAGCATTATTCACACGTGAATAACATAAATACAGTCTATTATACAGCATTATTCACATGTGAATAATATAAATACAGTTTATTATACAGCATTATTCACATGTGAATAATATAAATACAGTCTATTATACAGCATTAATCACATGTGAATAATATAAATACAGTCTATTATACAGCATGATTCACATGTAAATAATATAAATACAGTCTATTATACAGCATTATTCACATGTGAATAACATAAATACAGTCTATTATACAGCATTATTCACAAGTGAATAACATAAATACAGTCTATTATACAGCATTATTCACATGTGAATAACATAAATACAGTCTATTATACAGCATTATTCACATGTGAATAACATAAATACAGTCTATTATA
>NC_084562.2:23885000-23892500 GCF_033978685.3 Nerophis lumbriciformis
AATGTTCTATATTTCCAATGGAACATATAAAATGTTGCTGTTGTCTACTTGAGACATATTGCAGTCCACACGTTATCTCTTATGTGTGACTGCCATCATATTGCAGTCTACACGTATCTCTTATGTGTGACTGCCATCATATTAAAGTCTACACATATCTCTAATGTGTGACGGCCATCTACGGGCCACACTAATCATTACCGTATTTTCCGCACCATAAGGCGCCCTGGGTTATAAGCCGCGCCTTCAATGAACGGCATATTTCAAAACTTTGTCCACCTATAAGCCGCCCCGTGTTGTAAGCCGCATCTAACTGCGCTAAAGGAATGTCAAAAAAACAGTCAGATAGGTCAGTCAAACTTTAATAATATATTAAAAACCAGCGTGATGTGGGCGCGCATGGAGTCGTATATCAACATGGACGGAGCTGCGTGAAAAAAGCCACCCGGCCTCTTCGCGTAAACTTACCTTAACCACTCGCTCATCTTTTCTTCATCCAGCCATCCCTTCGAGTTAGCTTTTATGATGACGCCGGCTGGAAAGGTCTCTTTTGGCAAGGTCTTCCTTTTGAATATCACCATGGGTGGAAGTTTCTGGCCATTAGCATGGCAAGCTAGAACCACAGTGAAGGATGACTTCTCATTCCCTGTGGTGCGAATATTCACCGGACGTGCTCCCGTTGTATCCACAGTGCGGTTCACAGGAATATCAAAAGTCAGTGGAACCTCGTCCATGTTGATAATGTTCTCTGGCCGGATCTTTTTTTCAGCTATCTTGTTTTTACAATATGCACGGAAAGTAGCCAGCTTTTCTTGAAAGTCTTTAGGCAGTTGCTGTGAAATAGTAGTCCGTGTGCGGATGGAGAGATTGCGTCTTTTCATGAACCGGAAACCTGTCGCCATTTTGTGGTCTTTACAGATATAAACACACAAAGGAAATGAAACGTAATATCCGCGCGCTTCTTGTTCTTCTACGCGGGCGGGTGGTTGCTTACAGTAGAAGAAGAAGCGCTTCCTGTTCTATGGGGGCGGGTGCTTACCTTGGCGGTTGCTTGCGTAGAAGAAGAAGCACTTCCTCTTCTACGGGGAAAAAAGATGGCGGCTGTTTACCGTAGTTGCGAGACCGAAACTTTATGAAAATGAATCTTAATATTAATCCATATATAAAGCGCACCGGGTTATAAGCCGCACTGTCAGCTTTTGAGTAAATTTGTGGTTTTTAGGTGCGGCTAATAGTGCGGAAAATACGGTACACCATGTACTAAATAAAATTGCTTTGAGGTCGGTAAGCAAAACCAGAATTATTCTGTACATAAGGCGCACTGTCAAATTTTGAGAAAATGAAAGGATTTTAAGTGCGCCTTATTGTCCGAAAAATACGGTATTAAAAATCCACTTGTAACATGTTTGGTTAATTATTTAAATGTAATTCATGAATAAATTATTTTTAAAAATGGCTCCAACTAAAAGTTTTCCAGTTCGAATGTTAAGTATCTTGTCTTTGAATATAAGTTGAAAATGATTTGCAAATCATTGTATTTTGTTTTTATTTACCATTTACACAACGTGCCAACTTCACTGGTTTTGGGGTTTGTACAAATCGATTATTATTATTATTATTATAATTATCATAATTATTATTATTATTATTATTATTACTATTATAATAATAATAATAATTATTATTATTATTATTATTATTAGTATTATTATTATTATTATTATTATTATGCCAGGCTAACAATAGGATCCTGTGGACAACACTGCCAGAGTTTAAAGTAGGTGTGTGAATGATCAACAATCAATATTATTGGTAGGAATAGAGGGCCCCAAAATCAGTGGAGGCCCCCAAAATCAGAAACAGAGAGCCCCAAAATCGAATTTTGCTTAGAGCCCCATTTCTTTAGTCACTTTTTGATGTGTAAAAAAACATAAGTACGATCTTGCAAGACAGCAACGTGTCGTTTTGAATATTCTGAACGTGAACATTATTTGTATAGCCCCATGAAATATTGATAGTCACTAATGGTGGGGTCTTACATCTTGCCTTATAAGTGTAGTGACATGGATGACACGTACAAGATAGCATGTCTGCTGAATGATTAATACGCACTCGGAATACTGGATGGATTCTTCAGCCGGTAATACGCTTCCAGAGACTCGGATCATTATTTCTCTCCGTCTGCCAAAAACTACAGTCGGGCTTGTTTTTCAACCCTCACTTTCTTCACAGCAGCAACCGTGGAACGAATTGTGCAAAAAAAAAAAACGTTTGGCGGATCTCTGATCCCCGACGCTCCAAAATGCAATAAAAAAAAAAAGAAGGGACCCGAGTGTTTCCAATCGTTTTTGAGCCGTCGAAGAAAATCGAAGACATGATGAGCTCATAACTGAAGATGGAAGCTGGCGAGGGTTGGCCTTGAGAGTCACCTGGGAACAAAACCATGGAAGAGATTCTATCAATTTAGGTTTTTCATCTCTCGCATGGTGCAACAAAATGTCCAAACTGGATCAAAGTTCAGTCATCCGGTTCCTATCCTAATTTTGCCTATCAGTCTGCAATTTTCTACCTTTGCTTGTTTGCCTCAAACCACTGATCAGTCGGCAACATTTACAGGAGAAGAGGTTTTTTGTGTGTGTTACTACTCAGCCTGGAGCGATACAGAGCGAGTGAAGAATTGAAGACCTGATAATTCAGAAAGAGAAAGAGATGATACATTTCTAGAAATAGAAATTCCGGTAGAAATTGCCACGTGATTGAATGTCCAGGGTGAGTGAAGTGTGTCAGAAAAATTGCATTTAAATGATCAAAAAACTTTCCGTTCTGAGTTCCCAATGAACAGACAAGAGGCTGTTTTTGTTGCACCAAGCAAAGGCTTGGAAAATTCCAAGGCATCTTTTTATTTTGTGTTAATGTGACCAAAAACAATGACTGTTTACATACTCTCCATTTCTTTGGAAGCAGATGTTATCAATCAATCAATCAATCAATCAATGTTTATTCATATAGCCCTAAATCACAAGTGTCTCAAAGGGCTGCACAAGCCACAACGACATCCTCGGTATAGCCCACATAAGGGCAAGGAAAAACTCACCCCAGTGGGACGTCGATGTTAATGACTATGAGAAACCTTGGAGAGGACCGCATATGTGGGTAACCCCCCCCTAGGGAGACCGAATGCAATGGATGTCGAGTGGGTCTAACATAATATTGTGAGAGTACAGTCCATAGTGGATCCAGCATAACAGTAAGAGTCCAGTCCACAGTGGGGTCAGCAGGAAACCATCCCGAGCGGAGACGGGTCAGCAGCGCAGAGATGTTCCCAACCGATATACAGGCGAGCGGTCCACCCCGGGTCCCGACCCCGGACAGCCAGCACCCCATCCATGGCCACCGGATCTGTGTGTCTCCCCTTCCACAAGGGATAGGGGGGAGCAGAGGAGAAAAGAAAAGAAACGGCAGATCAACTGGTCTAAAAAAGGGGGGCTATTCAAAGGCTAGAGTATACAAATGAGTTTTGAGATGGGACTTAAATGTTTCTACTGAGGTAGCATCTCTAACTGTTACCGGGAGGGCATTCCATAGTGCTGGAGCCCGAATAGAAAACGCTCTACAGCCCGCAGACTTTTTTTGGGCTCTGGGAATCACTAATAAGCCGGAGTTCTTTGAACGCAGATTTCTTGCCGGGACATATGGTACAATACAATCGGTAAGATAGGCTGGAGCTGGACCGTGTAGTATTTTATACGTAAGTAGTAAAACCTTAAAGTCGCATCTTAAGTGCACAGGAAGCCAGTGCAGGTGAGCCAGTATAGGCGTAATATGATCAAACTTTCTTGTTCTTGTCAAAAGTCTAGCAGCCGCATTTTGTACCAACTGTAATCTTTTAATGTGTATGTGCGTGCTAGGACACTGTAAGAGTGTTGGAATAATTGTTTGTAAGTTATCACAAAAGAAACGTTGTATTATGAATGCTGTCTTTCGAGGCCTAACAAGAGGAAGAAGGCTCGTGAAACGCCACTGTGATTTCAACACGGACAGATGGCAGGATCTGCTCAACTTCCAGAGGAACTCTCTTTGAAGTGTTAAACGAACTCTCTCTGAAGTATTTCACAAACTCTCTTCCAACTATTTGGTAACCGAGGTCAACGCTATTTACGACCCGCTGCCCTCTTGAAGTTGCTGTGGTCAGGAGACGGGAGGGGTTATCCATTGTCCTCCAACACCTGCCCCAGCTGGATCCAGGAAGAGCCCAAGCCCGAGAAATCCTCTTCTTGGACTTCAAAGTGACCGAAAACAATGACTGTTTTACATACTTCCCATTCCTGCTGTGACATGTGTTGGTGCGTGAACATTGAACATCTGAATAAATGAGGAGACGAAAACCTTCTTCGTCAGAGCGTGGTGCAGGACTGTACAGAGAGTGCAGGGGCCATGTCTCTCCTCAATATTGAGTCCAAATTGAATTCTATCTCTGTTTGATTTCTTGCCTTTTGTCTTGTTTAATAGATGTCCTCAGTGTTTGAACGTGACAAAGAAGTTACAGGTCGACGGCGTCTTCTCCTCAATTGAGTCCAAATTTAATTCTGTCTCTGTTTGATTATTTGCTTCTTGTCTTGTTTAATAGATGTCATCAGTGTTTGAACCTGACAAAGTGTGTGGGTGTTGGAACGGTTCGAATCGGATGAGAATTGTGGAATATGGAGAGGTTTTTATATTGCCCATTCAGTCCTGGTGATTCCGGGTAATCAGGGAATTTTTCGGAACCAGGAAACATGCTGGCTTGAATGTCCAGGGTGTATAGAGTGTCAAATCAGATTAGAATGTACTCTGCACTAGATTGTATAATGCCAATTCATTGTCAGGGAAGAGAATAATCCGGGTAAATCTGTAAAAACTGGGAATTTGGGTAAAAGGGAAAACATATTTTGCGTTCGATATATCGGAAGAGTAGTGTGTTTGGAAAGGTATGAATCGGGTTTAAGAATGGCGCAACATTTTGAGAATGTTGGGCATTAAAGAACTATGAGTATGTCCATTCATATAAATAGGAAGTTCCTGGAAATTTGGGGATTTCGGGAAAACCATGAATCTTTGAAAATGTATGTACTAGCCTAATTGTCGTAGATGATATTAACAGGTTAGTGTTGGAATTTTTGGAATCAGTTGAAAAATGTTGACGTAGTAACAGTTTGAATTGAGAATGGGTATTTCAGAATTCCTGGAATTTCGGGAAAACTGGGAATTTGTAAGAGAGGAAAAAGTAGGAGTATTTGTTGTCCCAACCAAGAGGGATGTTTTGAAGGTGGAATGGTCAAAAACGGTTGAAAAAAGTGGGCTGTGAAATTTATCCAGGAAGAGGTGAAAATAGGGCTTTGGAGAACTGTGAATTCTGGGAATTCCTGGAATTGTTTTAACTTGGAAAATTTGATTGTCCAAGGTGAGTGAAGTGTGTGGATGTTGGAACGGTTCGAATTGGATGAGAAATTTCGGCTGTGGAGAGGTTTGTACATTGCCCATTCAATTTCAAGGGGGGGGGGGGGTGGGGGGGATCCTGGTAATTCCGGGTAATCAGGGAATTTTCGGAACCGGGAAACATGCTGGCGTGTTGAAATTTTTCAAATCGGTTGAAAAATGTTGACATAGTAACAGTTTGAATTATTTCGGAATTCCTGGAATTTCGGGAAAACCTGGAATTTGTATGAGAAAAGGTAAACGCATTTGTTGTCCCAACCAAGAGAAATGTTTTGGAGGTAAAATGGTCTAAAATGGTTGAAAAATGTGGGCTGGGAAATCTTTCCAGGAAGAGGTCAAAATAGGGCTTTGGAGAACTGGGAATTCTGGGAATTCCTGGAATTCAGCACCACAGTTCACTGACAGTAAACAATAAACACTTAGGTATTTTTTACATGTGAATAATATAAATACAGTCTATTATACAGCATTATTCACATGTGAATAATATAAATATAGTCTGTTATACAGCATTATTCACATGTGAATAACATAAATACAGTCTATTATACAGCATTATTCACATGTGAATACTATAAATACAGTCTATTATACAGCATTATTCACATGTGAATAATATAAATACAGTCTATTATAAAGCATTATTCACATGTGAATACTATAAATACAGTCTATTATACAGCATTATTCACATGTGAATAATGTAAATACCGTCTATTATAAAGCATTATTCACATGTGAATAACATAAATACAGTATATTATACAGCATTATTCACATGTGAATAGCATAAATACAATCTATTATAAAGCATGATTCACATGTGAATAACATAAATACAGTCTATTATACAGCATTATTCACATGTGAATAACATAAATACAGTCTATTACACAGCATTATTCACATGTGAATAACATAAATACAGTCTATTATACAGCATTATTCACATGTGAATAATATAAATACAGTTTATTATACAGCATTATTCACATGTGAATAATATAAATACAGTCTATTACACAGCATTATTCACATGTGAATACTATAAATACAGTCTATTATACAGCATTATTCACATGTGAATAATGTAAATACCGTTTATTATACAGCATTATTCACATGTGAATAACATAAATACAGTATATTATAAAGCATGATTCAAATGTGAATAACATAAATACAGTCTATTATACAGCATTATTCACATGTGAATAGTATAAATACAGTCTATTACACAGCATTATTCATACGTGAATAATGTAAATACCGTCTATTATACAGCATTATTCACATGTGAATAACATAAATACAGTATATTATACAGCATTATTCACATGTGAATAGCATAAATACAATCTATTATAAAGCATGATTCAAATGTGAATAACATAAATACAGTCTATTATACAGCATTATTCACATGTGAATAGTATAAATACAGTCTTTTACACAGCATTATTCACATGTGAATAACATAAATACAGTCTATTATACAGCATTATTCACATGTGAATAACACAAATACAGTCTATTATACAGCATTATTCATATGTGAATAGTATAAATACAGTCTATTATACAGCATTATTCACATGTGAATAACATAAATACAATCTATTATAGAGCATGATTCACATGTGAATAACATAAATACAGTCTATTATACAGCATTATTCACATGTGATTACTATAAATACAGTCTATTATACAGCATTATTCACATGTGAATAATATAAATACAGTCTATTACACAGCATAATTCACATGTGAATAACATAAATACAGTCTATTACACAGCATTATTCACATGTGAATACTATAAATACAGTCTATTATACAGCATTATTCACATGTGAATAATGTAAATACCGTCTATTATACAGCATTATTCACATGTGAATAACATAAATACAGTATATTATACAGCATTATTCACATGTGAATAGCATAAATACAATCTATTATAAAGCATGATTCACGTGTGAATAACATAAATACAGTCTATTATACAACATTTTTCAC
>NC_084562.2:23897500-23900000 GCF_033978685.3 Nerophis lumbriciformis
ATGACTTTTTTTCCCGGGGCCGGGCGTACATTTGACTTGAAAGGCAGGCGCCTTCTTGTATTCAGATTTCAACCTCGCTCTGTCTCACGGCGGCGAGGAAAAGACGTGACACCGGCTGACAGAGGTGGGTAGACGAGCCCAAAACTGTACTCGAGTAAGAGCACTGTCACTTTTGTAAGTAACATGTAGTATTATGAGTTCAGTAAAAATAAAAAAGTAATTATTACAAAAAAAAATTTGAGTAATTGAGTAAACTACCATATTTTTGAGACTATAAGGCGTACTTAAAATCATTTCATTTCCTCAAAAATCGCCTGATAACCCGGTGCACCTAATGTACGGATTCATTCAGTTTCATTGAGAATATACAAAATTACACACGGCACTCAAAAATCCGTCAAAATGTTTAAATATGACTTTGGTAAGCTATGAAAATGCACTGCTTGATGGATTGTCGGAGCATTACGGCTACCATAGTCAGACGTACTGTGCTTCAACATACGGTATTATTATGGTGTGTGTATAAGGACCCCAAAACGGCACCTATTAGCAGACATGTTATCTGGTGTTATGTTCCGAGCTATTATGCAGAATGTTGTTACCTATTGGTACCAGCTGACAGGGGGTGGGTAGACTAGCCCAAAACTGTACACAAATTAGAGTACTGTTACTTTTGTAAGTAATATGTAGTATTATGAGTTCAGTAAAAATAAAAAATTAATTATTCCAAAAAATGTCTTGAGTAATTGAGTAAACTACCATATTTTTGAGACTATAAGGCGCACTTAAAATCATTTCATTTCCTCAAAAATCGCCTTATAACCCGGTGCACCTAATGTACGGATTCATTCAGTTTCATTGAGAATATACAAAATTACACACGGCACTCAAAAATCCGTCAAAATGTTTAAATATGACTTTGGTAAGCTATGAAAATGCACTGCTTGATGGATTGTCGGAGCATTACGGCTACCATAGTCAGACGTACTGTGCTTCAACATACGGTATTATTATGGTGTGTGTATAAGGACCCCAAAACGGCACCTATTAGCAGACATGTTATCTGGTGTTATGTTCCGAGCTATTATGCAGAATGTTGTTACCTATTGGTACCAGCTGACAGAGGTGGGTAGACTAGCCCAAAACTGTATTCAAATTAGAGTACTGTTACTTTTGTAAGTAACATGTAGTATTATGAGTTCGGTAAAAATAAAAAAGTAATTATTCCAAAAAATGTCTTGAGTAATTGAGTAAACTACCATATTTTTGAGACTATAAGGCGCACTTAAAATCATTTCATTTCCTCAAAAATCGCCTTATAACCCGGTGCACCTAATGTACGGATTCATTCAGTTTCATTGAGAATATACAAAATTACACACGGCACTCAAAAGTCCGTCAAAATGTTTAAATATGACTTTGGTAAGCTATGAAAATGCACTGCTTGATGGATTGTCGGAGCATTACGGCTACCATAGTCAGACGTACTGTGCTTCAACATACGGTATTATTATGGTGTGTGTATAAGGACCTCAAAACGGCATCTATTAGCGGACATGTTATCTGGTGTTTTGTTTCGAGCTATTATGCAGAATGTTGTTACCTATTGGTACCAGCTGACAGAGGTGGGTAGACTAGCCCAAAACTGTATTCAAATTAGAGTACTGTTACTTTTGTAAGTAACATGTAGTATTATGAGTTCGGTAAAAATAAAAAAGTAATTATTCCAAAAAATGTCTTGAGTAATTGAGTAAACTACCATATTTTTGAGATTATAAGGCGCACTTAAAATCATTTCATTTCCTCAAAAATCGCCTTATAACCCGGTGCACCTAATGTACGGATTCATTCAGTTTCATTGAGAATATACAAAATTACACACGGCACTCAAAAATCCGTCAAAATGTTTAAATATGACTTTGGTAAGCTATGAAAACGCACTGCTTGATGGATTGTCTGAGCATTACAACTACCATAGTCAGACGTACTGTGCTTCAACATACGGTATTATTATGGTGTGTGTAAGGACCCCAAAACGGCATCTATTAGCGGATATGTTATCTGGTGGGTTTTTTCGAGGTATTATGCAGAATGGTGTTACCTATTGGTACCAGCTGACAGAGGTGGGTAGACTAGCCCAAAACTGTACTCAAATTAGAGTATTGTTACTTTTGTAAGTAATATGTAGTATTATGAGTTCAGTTAAAATAAAAAAGTAATTATTCCAAATAATATCTTGAGTAATTTAGTAAACTACCATATTTTTGAGACTATAAGGCGCACTTAAAATCCTTTCATCTCCTCAAAAATCTTATAACCCGGTGTGCCTAATGTACGGATTAATTCTGGTTGTGCTTACCGTCCTCAAAGCGATTTTATTTGATACATGGTGTAGCGATAAGGCTGACCAGTAGATGGCAGTCACACATAAGAGATACGCGTGGACTGCATGTTGACGCCTGTTCAATAAATGACGCTGGCAAGCAACACCAAAACTTTG
>NC_084562.2:23910000-23977500 GCF_033978685.3 Nerophis lumbriciformis
ATTTACACCCTAATCATGATCTTGTTTTTTAGTCGAACATCTGAGACTTTTTGGTGCATTTTTGTGAACTTTTGGATCTGCCTTTTGGATTCTTCATTCATCACTCCAAGCAACATTTGTAAGTTTTACAATATAACTAAAACGACTCATATTTACTGAAGTTACGTCTGTAGGAATGTTTTCATTCATATTTTTATGTGCTCATATGCTAACATGTTCACGAATGACTGTGTTAGTGTTATCAACTTACAATGGCATTCTTTTTGTACGGTTTCGGTTTCGCTAGTGGGTGGCCTGGGGCGCAGTTAGCTCTCTCGGTTGCTTTGTTGGGTCTGTTCCTGTCCTTGTCATCTTTACACCCTAATCGTGATCTCGTTTTTTTAGTTGAACATCTCAAAGAACTTCAGATTGTGGACCAGAACTACAGTTCATGCATTGATACCTTGCGTCTGTATCTCATTAGTAGCTAGGAAAAACACGATAAAATACGTTTTCCGCTCAGTCAGGGCGGACAGCATGACGGAAGGACAAAACAAACCAAAACGGGGTCTCTGGCAGACACGCAGAACACAATCCTGATGCGGACCGACACTTTTGACCGTGGCATTTTTATTCCTTTAACGACGTCGGCCTCTAATTGAATCGTTTCCTCAAACGTGTCTAACAATCGGACGTCTGTGAAGGCGGAGGACGGGTAAGGATGGCCAGCGAGACCACGGATGGCAAGGCAGGAAGGAGACGTAATTTATCATGGGAGACCTCAACAAATAAACTTATTTGCCGTTTCGAGAGCGGCGAAGCGGAGGAGTAATCAAGCCAGTGTGTGACCTTAAAACATCCGTTCTTTAGAGCCGCACGGCGAAATAATGAGACGCGCAATAAATTGTTTAGCAGGGTGATGGTGCGAAGACTCGCTGTTGTTCGAAGAAGTGCGAGCGTGAGCGCTGAACAGGAAGAAGATGCACTGCTTGGGTTTCAATCCGCAAATAGTTCCCTAAGAGGCGTGTTGCTGTGCTCGCGCCTGAGGGTGTTATTTAACAAAATAAAAGTTTTTATTAACATTCGTCCATACTCGGGTTGTACGCTATACCGGTACTAATATAGTATTGTGCAGTGAGGTTGATGGCTGGTGAGGCACTGACTTCATCACAGTCAGATTTACAAACATATGAACCCTAAAGAGTATCTTATTCACCATTTGATTGGCAGCAGTTAACGGGTTATGTTTAAAAGCTCATACCAGCATTCTTCCCTGCTTGGCACTCAGCATCAAGGGTTCGAATTGGGGGTTAAATCACCAAAAATTATTCCCGGGCGCGGCGCCGCTGCTGCCCACTGCTCCCCTCACCTCCCAGGGGGTGATCAAGGGGATGGGTCAAATGCAGAGGACAAATTTCACCACACCTAGTGTGTGTGTGACAATCATTGCTACTTTAACTTAACTTTAACTTTACACATACAAACTGTAGCACACAAAAAAGCACATTTAATAAAAAAAAAAAAAACGTTATTATGGTCTTACCTTTATGTAATATATTGGGTTGGAGGCAATAACCAGGCGAGGTGATGAAGTACGTCCCTTTACTGTAGACTTCAGAACAGACTCAACACAGATGCGCAACACCACGTAAATCGTCGGCCAACCAAAAAGTAACCACAGTACGCTATAGCCAACATTAACCAGGAGATGGCAACAGACAAACATAGATCACTCTATTACATTCCTCCCCTTTTAGAAATGTAGAAGTAAGTTTACTCAAAAGAAATAAACAACCCAACCAAAAAAATGCAGCAGCTCAATAAGAAGCCAAAAAGTGCAAAAAACAATAATGTTCGTGTTGGAGGAGTTGTGAATGAATGAAATATGAAATCCGCGCTGCAGTCTGCAGGTGTGCCTAATGTTGTGTCCCTGCAGTCGTTCGCAACTCCTCCAACACGAACATTATTGTTTTTTGCACTTTTTGGCTTCTTATTAAATAACTTTTTTAAATAGATTCAATCTTGCACGTGGAAAGTTTAATTGTGGGCTTTAGTTGATATAACACTCCCGTCAGGGGGTGCATTCTACGGCGGGAGTGCATTCTCTACCACCAGGAGGCGGGATTACTGCGAGCCTCACACAGCAGTCTTATGATTGCTCAGCACAAGAAATACGTTACACACATACAGTTGTTGACAAAATACACTGTACATTATATACCTCAGCTAACTAAACTATGGAAATGTATAATATAATTCATATAGCAATACGGTCTCACTGCACAGCAGGCCAGCAGTTAGTCGAGTCCGCAATCCATGTTGAGGCACTGAGTGACGTGCCTCGACTGGCTGCTGATCACCGCACCGTCTCTTCTCAGTATTTGAACGGCAAATGTGAAAATTCAGCGATTTTGAATTAAAATAATCTAAAACTGGTGAAGTTAAATGGAAAATAACTTCATAGTACAATCACTGGATACATTTAACAATTTAATTTTTTTTTTTTCTTTTTACTTTTTTTTCTTTCCATGATGGCAGGTGAGGCCCCGCCTCACCTGCCTCTAGTGACTGCACGTCACTGGTATTGTGGTACTTAAAGTTAAAAAACGGTACTATACTGTTTGAAAAGTACCGTTTCTATGTGATTTGTGTGGTCCTCTGTGTTTTTACATTTTGATTTCTATTTATTGTTTTAATTGGTTTTACCCTTCAACCCTTGTGTAATGTTCATATTGTTGTTACTCAGCCAGAGTTTGTGGGTCTGATGGACCCGTTGCATTTTGTGGCTTTTAATGCCACACAATCAAACAATTTTATGTTAAAATACTGAACAGATGTTTACCTTATCCCAATAAACAACTGTTCAGTATTTGAACATAAAAGTGTTTGATTGTGAGGCATTAAAAGCCACAAAAATGCAACGGGTCCATCAGACCCACAAACGCTGGCCTGAGTAACAACAATATGAACGTTGCACGGAAAATTCCTCCGCCAGTCTCTGCATCCCACAGGGATTCTTCTTTTGTGTTTCTCCACCTGCGGTTCCCACACGAGGTTGCAACATTGTTTGTCAACACTGTCTGCTCTCATTTTCTCGCACATTTGACCCTCTGATGTTCTGTGTACTTACACTCTGTCCTCCTCCTGTCTAGGCCTACTGTGTGTGTGTGTGTGTGTGTGTGTGTGTGTGTGTGTGTGTGTGTGTGTGTGTGTGTGTGTGTGTGTGTGTGTGTGTGTGTGTGTGTGTGTGTGTGTGTGTGTGTGTGTTGTGTGTGTGTGTGTGTGTGTGTGTGTGTGTGTGTGTGTTCTGGCAATGCTTACTTAATGGGGACATCGCTCTGTTTACACTGTCACCTTCAAAAGACCTCTGACGGTATGGGGACAAAAAAACAGGTCCCCTAAAGGGAAACCATGATAGTCAGATCCATTCTGAAGATGCCTAAGTGATTTTTGGCCCATATTTAATTTGAACTTTTTTTTTTTTTTTTAAATGGTTCTCAGTAGTCACGTACAAATGTGTGTGAATTATGCAAAATTATTTCAATTTGGTCCCAATGAACCATACCAGTGACGTGCAGTCACTAGAGGCAGGTGAGGCGGGGCCTCACCTGCCATCATGGAAAGAAAAAAAATGTAAAAAGAAAAAAAAATTATTAAATTGTTATATGTATGCAGTGATTATACTAAAAAGTTTTTTTCCATTTAACTTCACCAGTTTTAGATTATTTTTATTCAAAATCGCTGAATTTTCACATTTGCCGTTCAAATACTGAGAAGAGACGGTGCGGTGAACAGCAGCCAGTTGAGGCACGTCACTCAGTGCCTCAACATGGACGGACTCGGCTAACTGCTGGCCTGCTGTGCAGTGAGACTGTATTGCTATATGAATTATATTATACATTTCCATAGTTTAGTTATCTGAGGTATATAATGTACAGTGTATTTTGTCAACAACTGTATGTGTGTAACGTATTTCTTGTGCTGAGTGATCATAAAACGGCTGCAAAAGACGCACTGGCTGAGGCTCGCCTCCTGCACCCCCGCCGTATGATTGTTATATCAACTAAAGCCCACACTTAAACTTTCCACGTGCAAGATTGAATCTATTTAAAAAATGTATTTCATAAGAAGCCAAAAAGTGCAAAAACAATAATGTTCGTGTTGGAGGAGTTGTGAATGACTGTAGGGCCACAACATTAGGTACACCTGCAGACTGCAGGTGTACCTAATTCACAACTCCTCCAACACGAACATTATTGTTTTTGCACTTTTTGGCTTCTTATTAAATAACTTTTGTAACCTATTTTTATGGGCTTTCCTCTTTGTGATGTTAAGTTCCTGTTATGCGCTGCTGTACAGTATATGCCTTGATCTCTTATTTTGAAGGCGCCAAGAGCGGAAGTGATGACACGTTGTAGTGGAGCGGAAGTTTTTGAAAGAAGGTAAATAAAGTGGTCCTCGTGTAAACTGGAGCCTCCGTGTTTGTTATTTTGTAGTTTCATACAGTATAGGCCACATTTATAAACCCTCGGTTACACTTTTTTAGATAGATTCAATCTTGCACGTGGAAAGTTTAAGTGAGGGCTTTAGTTGTGGACTTCATTTATAAGTAAAGGTAAGACCATAATAACGTTTTTTTTTTTATTAAATGTGCTTTTTTTGTGTGCTACAGTTTGTATGTGTAAAGTTAAAGTTAAGTTAAAGTAGCAATGATTGTCACACACACACTAGGTGTAATGAAATTTGTCCTCTGCATTTGACCCATCCCCTTGATCACCCCCTGGGAGGTGAGGGGAGCAGTGGGCAGCAGCGGCGCCGCGCCCGGGAATATTTTTTGGTGATTTAACCCCCAATTCCAACCCTTGATGCTGAGTGCCAAGCAGGGAAAAATGCTGGTATGAGCTTTTAAACAAAACCCGTTAACTGCTGCCAATCAAATGGTGAATAAGATACTCTTTAGGGTTCATATGTTTGTAAATCTGACTGCGATGAAGTCAGTGCCTCACCAGCCATCAACCTCACCGCACGTCACTGAACCATATTAACTCTTTTTCCCTAGGGTCCCCAGCAGTGCCGGCCCAAGCCTCCATGGGGCCCTAAGCAAAATTTGATTTTGGGGCCCTCTATTTCTGCCAATAATATATAAATAATATATAAACTCATTGCGGCTCTGGCAGTGTTGTTTACATGATCCTATTGTCAGCCTGGCATGTCTTTACAAATGACATGTCATTTATAAAGATATGGGGGTGGCCCAGTTAAGAACATAAATAATACCAATGAATGAACGAATGATGTCCAGAGTGCCACATATGGTTCCTAATCTTAAAATGTAGAAAACATTCAGCTACAAGAGTGGCCTGGGGTTGAACAGTCCAAGTGATAAAGCTTTGTATTTACAGTAAAAGTGTCATCTTGTCTCATCAGTCTTGTACATATTAGTCTTTAATTACTAGTTTATATTTTTAGTTAATTGTTCATATTTAATGTTTACTTTGTACAAAGAGAGCGCAGTCTACTGAAGTTAAATTCCATGTGTGTTAAACATAACTGGACAATAAAGCTGATTCTGATTCACTTTATTATTTTTGGTAACAAAAACCTGAAACAGCAATGTGCAAAAATGTTGACCTAAAATTGTGTTTTTGTACAATAATATATCTTTGATCATTTAGAAATCATCAGTCAGACTCGTACATGCAAAAAATAAAAAATAATAATTTTTTGTTAATTGCTTTTGGGGGCCCCCTGGTGGCCGCGGGGCCCTAAGCAAGCGCTTAGTACGCTTTTGGTAACAAAAACCTGAAACAGCAATGTGCAAAAATGTTGACCTAAAATTGTGTTTTTGTACAATAATATATCTTTGATCATTTAGAAATCATCAGTCAGACTCGTACATGCAAAAAATAAAAAATAATAATTTTTTGTTAATTGCTTTTGGGGGCCCCCTGGTGGCCGCGGGGCCCTAAGCAAGCGCTTAGTAAGAATGATCAGCACATTTCTTAAATAAGGTTGGTATGGTATGGTAAAAGAAGAAGAAGAAGTTGAATAAATACATTAATTTTGGTGTAGAAAACCATGTGTGTGAATGCTTTGGAGCGAGTAGATTATTAATAAAAATGAGCAGTTTAAATTGTTACTGCATAAGTTAGCAGCTAAATTAGAAGCCTCTGTTTTGAAATGATTACACTATCATTTGCAAAAAAGCTGCAAAGTAGATTAATGCCCGTATTGCTCGTCCCCAATAAAGTACATTGTCACACGCTGACTCTTTATTACGGACATATTTTTGTTGTTTTGATTAAATGCATGTTATTTATTTGTGCAAAGCGTGTTTACGGCCTTATCTAACGTGAAGTCGTCACTCATCTTTGCACTGACGTATGCATTGATCTAATCACTGACCATAATCCATTTGAAAACTCTTTAGTCCAAAAAAACTTTTTTTTTGCACTTATGTCAGACAGTTGGTTATGCAAACATGAATTGAAATTTTAAAAAAAAGTCAACCGAATCTTGTCCAATGAGGGGGGGGGAAAAAGCTGCATCAAATACCAAACACAGATCAAGGTTCAGTTTCCACTTGGGCAGGTTTCTTCTCCATCCCCAAAGGGAAATCTTTTCCCTTTTAATCCAGCTCTCATTTCAAGTCTTGCTTGCCCAACTTAATTTGTTGCTTCAGTTCACTGGACCCAGAAGTTCTCTTATAATTAACATTAGTCCGTCTGGAAGGACAAGTTGTAAATTAGGGTTTTAGAAGCATTTTATTTATGTCAATTCCAATCTATAAGGCGCTACTTTTTTCCCTACGCTTTGAACCCTACAGCTTATAAAACGGTGCAGCTAATTTAAGGATTTTTTTCTCCACAGATAATGCAAATAGATTAAAAAAAAAAGTGCTTTCAACGGGAAGTACAAGAGCCGTTCTGTCTTTTAGTTTCTACTCGTACGGATTCGTCATTAATCACTCCAAGCAACGATTGGAAGGTTTTCAGTATAACTAAAAACGGTTGTTACTTACTTGTGATGTCTGTAGGAGTGTTTTTGTCAGGTTCAAACACTGATGATATTTATTAAACAAGACAAGAAGCAAGGAATTAAACAGAGACAGAATTAAATTTGGCTCAATTGAGGAGAGACATCTGGGCTGCACTCTTGTACAGTCTCCATCACGCTCTGGCGAAAGATTGTACGCCTCCTCTTTTATTTGGACTTTCCCTGGTTACATGGCAACAGCCGTTTCCAAGGGACGTGGGTCGTAAACAGCCATCGCCTTTGGTTATAGAACAGTTCAAAGAAAAGGTCGTAAACAGTTCACAGAAGAGGTCCCTGTAAGGGAGTCTGGTCCTGCTTCCTCTTCGCTTTGTAGACAATATCTTTCTGTTGATTACAACACATGAAAGAAACAGAACACCTTCATGTTGCTTCCCATCCTACACAGTGGAGTTTTACAAGCCTTCTGCTTGGTAGAATTAAAGACAAGCTTTTGTATTCTCGCCGGGAACTCGTGGCAACACAAAGACATGTCACATAGTCAACAATCTACTGCCATCTGGTGGCTAAAAGGGATATTGCAACCCCTTAATTTGTCACGTTTCAGGTGTCGGGTAAACGGGGTCAAACGGGGGCCCCGTGGATCCCCTTCCTACTGTGACGCAGTATGGGCCTACACAAGGGGGGGGGGGGGGTTTAACATGGCCCTCATTCTTGGGTGGATCTCGCGTAAAGGGAAGAGGAGGGGGTTCATCATTTTACAATGCAGTCTGCTGAAAACAATGGAAAGCGCTGTAGTCAAAGTTGAAACTGCCACAAAACAGATTTTTAAAATAGTCAACAATCTACTGCCATCTGATGGCTGAAATGGATAGTGCAACCCCTTAATTTGTCACGTTTCAGGTGCCGGGTAAACGGCGTCAAACAGGGCCACATGGATCCCTTACCTACTGTGATGCAGTCTGGGCTTACACGAGGGGGGGGGGGGGGTTTAACTTGGCCCCCATTCTTGGGTTGATCTCGCGTAAAGGGAAGAAGAGGGGGGGGTTCATCATTTTGCAATGCAGTTTGCTGAAAACGACGGAAAGCGCTGTAGTCAAAGTTGGAACAGCCACAAAAAACATTTTTAAAATATTCAACAATCTACTGCCGTCTGGTGGCTAAAATGGATAGTGCAACCACTTAATTTGTCACGTTTCAGGTGTCGGGTGAATAGGGTCACATGGATCCCTATACAGTCTGGATTTTATCTTTTTTTTTTTTTTTTAGTTACACTCGAAGCAACGTAATATAAATCAAGCTAATCCAATCCTAATCCAATTAATCGATTAATCGTTGCGACATTACAATTGTCTTTGCTTAACTCGCCATTAAACGAACCATTTGGCGCCTCATTAAAATCAGCGCACACTTGCACCAAGTCCGGGGAACAGCAATAATGTTGCTTTTTTTTGTTGTTTTTATTGCAGGCGCTTGTTCTACAATGCATGAGCCCCGCCATCTAAAGCGCGCCTTGAATTTTTTGGTGTGTGTGTGTTCTTGTATTTCCACCCTTCTTGACACATGAAGAAGGAAAAGTAGCTTCCATATGAGGAGGTGTGAACAAGTGATGACATAAATCATGGTCCCAATAACATTGCATCTAATAGAGAAAGTCTCATTTGCACCCCTGCTGGTCAAAATGAGGATGGTTCCAAAAAGGAGGGATTTTTCACATTGACTGTGTGTCGCTTTTAAAAGTGCTTCCCCCTCTGGTCAACATATGAAATAACAAGTGCGTGTAAGACATTTGATCAAAATTAATTAAAAAAAATAAAATAAATATGCATATAGAGACATACTGTAATAAAAAAGTTAAAAATGAAGATTAAAAACTAGTTACAAACAACACATTTAATATTAAAATAATAAACTAAAAGCAGTCTTTTTCTCACAATGGGTCGACTTTTTTCTTATAAAATTGGGAGCAATTTCTCACATTCTTTCTGTTTCTGTAATATTGCAATATTTTCTCGTAAAATTATTACTTTTTTGATGTAAAATTATTACTTTTTAATGCAAGATATAAAATTTAGACTTTTATCACAATATTGCCTTTTTTTGTTGTTGTTGTTCTTGCAAAATAGTGAAAACATTTTAAAGTTAAAATTATGACTTTTGGCATATTTTTGCCAAGTAAAATTCAGAGTATTTTTATTATAATATTGCCAAAATTTTAAAGTTTTCTTACAAAACTGTGACTTTTGTCGAGTAAAATTACGACTCTTTTCATAAAACTGCCAAAATGTTAAGCTTTTCTTGTAAAACTGCGACTGTTATTGAGTTAAATTCCAACTTCTGTCATAATATTGCACAAATGTTGAGTAAAATTATGACTTTTACTATTACACTGCGAACGTTTTTCTTGTGAAATTGTGACCTTTTCCTTGTGAAATTCCAACTCATTTTTCACAACAAGCTTTTTTATATTTGCATAGTATGTACTATATATTATTTATGTTGTAAATACACATCTTTATATATCTAGAAAGGGTGGTCCTAGAGAGGTAGGCATTACTCGGAAGTCTCAAGAAGGTAACATATGAAATAACAAGTGCGTGTAAGACATTTGGTCAAAATTAATTTAAAAAAATAAAATTAATATGCATATAGAGACATACTGTAATAAAAAAAGTAAAAAATGAAGATTAAAAACTAGTTACAAACAAAACATTTAATATAAAAAGAATAAACTAGGCAAAACTAGTTACAAACAACACATTTAATATTAAAATAATAAACTAAAAGCAGTCTTTTTCTCACAATGGGTCGACTTTTTTCTTATAAAATTGGGAGCAAATTCTCACATTCTTTCTGTTTCTGTAATATTGCAATATTTTCTCGCAAAATTATTACTTTTTTGATGTAAAATTATTACTTTTTAATGCAAAATATAAAATTTAGACTTTTATCACAATATTGCCCATTTTTTTTGTTGTTGTTCTTGCAAAATAGTGAAAACATTTTAAAGTTAAAATGATGACTTTTGGCATATTTTTGCCAAGTAAAATTCAGAGTATTTTTATTATAATATTGCCAAAATTTTAAAGTTTTCTTACAAAACTGTGACTTTTGTCGAGTAAAATTACGACTCTTTTCATAAAACTGCCAAAATGTTAAGCTTTTCTTGTAAAACTGCGACTGTTATTGAGTAAAATTACAACTTCTATCATAATATTGCACAAATGTTGAGTAAAATTATGACTTTTACTATAACACTGCGAAAGTTTTTCTTGTGAAATTGTGACCTTTTTCTTGTGAAATTCCAACTCATTTTTCACAACAAGCTTTTTTATATTTGCATAGTATGTACTATATATTATTTATGTTGTAAATACACATCTTTATATATCTAGAAAGGGTGGTCCTAGAGAGGTAGGCATTACTCGGAAGTCTCAAGAAGGTAACATATGAAATAACAAGTGCGTGTAAGACATTTGATCAAAATTAATTAAAAAAAAAAAAATAAATATGCATATAGAGACATACTGTAATAAAAAAAAAAGGTAAAAATGAAGATTAAAAACTAGTTACAAACAAAACATTTAATATAAAAAGAATAAACTAGGCAAAACTAGTTACAAACAACACATTTAATATTAAAATAATAAACTAAAAGCAGTCTTTTTCTCACAATGGGTCGACTTTTTCTTATAAAATTGGGAGCAATTTCTCACATTCTTTCTGTTTCTGTAATATTGCAATATTTTCTCGTAAAATTATTACTTTTTTGATGTAAAATTATTACTTTTTAATGCAAGATATAAAATTTAGACTTTTATCACAATATTGCCCTTTTTTTTTTTGTTCTTGCAAAATAGTGAAAACATTTTAAAGTTAAAATTATGACTTTTGGCATATTTTTGCCTAGTCAAATTCAGATTATTTTCAATTATAATATTGCCAACATTTTTAAAGTTTTCTTATAAAACTGTGACTTTTGTCGAGGTAAAATTTCGACTCTTTTCATAAAACTGCCAAAATGTTAAGCTTTTCTTGTAAAACTGCGACTGTTATTGAGTAAAATTCCAATTTCTATCATAATATTGCACAAATGTTGAGTAAAATTATGACTTTTATTATTACACTGCGAAAGTTTTTCTTGTGAAATTGTGACCTTTTCCTTGTGAAATTCCAACTCATTTTTCACAACGAGCTTTTTTATATTTGCATAGTATGTATATATTATTTATGTTGTAAATACAAATCATTATATATCTAGAAAGGGTGGTCCTAGAGAGGTAGGCATTACTCGGAGGTCTCAAGAAGGTAACACATACAAGAATGTGTGTGTGTGTGTGTGGGGGTGTGTGTGTGTGTGTGTGTGTGTGTGTGTGTGTGTGTGTGTGTGTGTGTGTGTGTGTGTGTGTTCTTGTATTTCCTTTTCTTGTAAAACTGCGACTGTTATTGAGTAAAATTACAACTTCTATCATAATATTGCACAAATGTTGAGTAAAATTATGACTTTTACTATAACACTGCGAAAGTTTTTCTTGTGAAATTGTGACCTTTTTCTTGTGAAATTCCAACTCATTTTTCACAACAAGCTTTTTTATATTTGCATAGTATGTACTATATATTATTTATGTTGTAAATACACATCTTTATATATCTAGAAAGGCTGGTCCTAGAGAGGTAGGCATTACTCGGAAGTCTCAAGAAGGTAACATATGAAATAACAAGTGCGTGTAAGACATTTGGTCAAAATTAATTTAAAAAAATAAAATAAATATGCATATAGAGACATACTGTAATAAAAAAAAAGTTAAAAATGAAGATTGAAAACTAGTTACAAACAAAACATTTAATATAGAAAGAATAAACTATGCAAAACTAATTACAAACAACACATTTAATATTAAAATAATAAACTAAAAGCAGTCTTTTTCTCACAATGGGTCGACTTTTTTCTTATCAAATTGGGAGCAATTTCTCACATTATTTCTGTTTCTGTAATATTGCAATATTTTCTCGTAAAATTATTACTTTTCTGATGTAAAAGTATTACTTTTTAATGCAAGATATAAAATTTAGACTTTTATCACAATATTGCCCTTTTTTTTTTGTTGTTCTTGCAAAATAGTGAAAACATTTTAAAGTTAAAATTATGACTTTTGGCATATTTTTGCCAAGTAAAATTCAGATTATTTTTATTATAATATTGCCAAAATGTTAAAGTTTTCTTATAAAACTGTGACTTTTGTCGAGTAAAATTACGACTCTTTTCATAAAACTGCCAAAATGTTAAGCTTTTCTTGTAAAACTGCGACTGTTATTGAGTAAAATTCCAACTTCTATCATAACATTGCACAAATGTTCAGTTTTTATTGTAAAATTTTAACTTGCATTGAGTAAAATTATGACTTTTACTATTACACTGCGAAAGTTTTTCTTGTGAAATTGTGACCTTTTCCTTGTGAAATTCCAACTCATTTTTCACAATGAGCTTTTTTATATTTGCATAGTATATATATGTTATTAATGTTGTAAATACACATCTTTATATATCTAGAAAGGCTAGTCCTAAAGAGGTAGGCATTACTCTGAAGTCTCAAGAAGGTAAGAAATACAAGAATGTGTGTGTGTGTGTGTGTGTGTGTGTGTGTGTGTGTGTGTGTGTGTGTGTGTGTGTGTGTGTGTGTGTGTGTGTGTGTGTGTGTGTGTGTGTGTTCTTGTATTTCCACCCTTCTTGACACACGAAGAAGGAAAAGTAGCTTCCATATGAGGAGGTGTGAACAAGTGATGACATAAATCATGGTCCCAATAACATTGCATCTAATAGAGAAAGTCTCATTTGCACCCCTGCTGGTCAAAATGAGGGTGGTCCCAAAAAAGGAGGGATTTTTCAAATTGACTGTGTGTCGCTTTTAAAAGTGCTCCCCCTTCTGGTCAACATATGAAATAACAAGTGTGTGTAAGACATTTGGTCAAAATTAATTTAAAAAAATAAAATAAATATGCATATAGAGACATACTGTAATAAAAAAAGTTAAAAATGAAGATTAAAAACTAGTTACAAACAAAACATTTAATATAAAAAGAAAAAACTAGGCAAAACTAATTACAAACAACACATTTAATATTAAAATAATAAACTAAAAGCAGTCTTTTTCTCACAATGGGTCGACTTTTCTCTTATAAAATTGGGAGCAATTTCTCACATTCTTTCTGTTTCTGTAATGTTGCAATATTTTCTCGTAAAATTATTACTTTTTTGATGTAAAATTATTACTTTTTAATGCAAGATATAAAATTTAGACTTTTATCACAATATTGCCCTTTTTTGTTGTTGTTGTTCTTGCAAAATAGTGAAAACATTTTAAAGTTAAAATTATGACTTTTGGCATATTTTTTGCCAAGTAAAATTCAGATTATTTTCTATTATAATATTGCCAACATTTTTAAAGTTTTCTTATAAAACTGTGACTTTTGTCGAGTAAAATTACGACTCTTTTCATAAAACTGCCAAAATGTTAAGCTTTTCTTGTAAAACTGCGACTGTCATTGAGTAAAATTCCAACTTCTATCATAATATTGCACAAATGTTGAGTAAAATGATGACTTTTACTATAACACTGCGAAAGTTTTTCTTGTGAAATTGTGACCTTTTTCTTGTGAAATTCCAACTCATTTTTCACAACAAGCTTTTTTATATTTGCATAGTATGTACTATATATTATTTATGTTGTAAATACACATCTTTATATATCTAGAAAGGGTGGTCCTAGAGAGGTAGGCATTACTCGGAAGTCTCAAGAAGGTAACATATGAAATAACAAGTGCGTGTAAGACATTTGGTCAAAATTAATTAAAAAAAATAAAATAAATATGCATATAGAGACATACTGTAATAAAAAAAAAGTTAAAAATGAAGATTAAAAACTAGTTACAAACAAAACATTTAATATAAAAAGAATAAACTAGGCAAAACTAATTACAAACAACACATTTAATATTAAAATAATAAACTAAAAGCAGTCTTTTTTCTCACAATGGGTCGACTTTTTTCTTATAAAATTGGGAGCAATTTCTCACATTCTTTCTGTTTCTGCAATATTGCAATATTTTCTCGTAAAATTATTACTTTTTTGAGGTGAAATTATTACTTTTTAATGCAAAATACAAAATTTAGACTTTTATCACAATATTGCCCTTTTTTTTTTTTATTCTTGCAAAATAGTGAAAACATTTTAAAGTTAAAATTATGACTTTTGGCATATTTTTGCCAAGTAAAATTCAGAGTATTTTTATTATAATATTGCCAAAATTTTAAAGTTTTCTTATAAAACTGTGACTTTTGTCTAGTAAAATTACGACTCTTTTCATAAAACTGCCAAAATGTTAAGCTTTTCTTGTAAAACTGCGACTGTTATTGAGTAAAATTCCAACTTCTGTCATAATATTGCAGAAATGTTCAGTTTTTATTGTAAAATTTTGACTTGAGTTGAGTAAAATTATGACTTTTATTATTACACTGCCAAAGTTTTTCTTGTGAAATTGTGACCTTTTTCTTGTGAAATTCCAACTCATTTTTCACAACAACCTTTTTTATATTTGCATAGTATGTATATATTATTAATGTTGTAAATACAAATCATTATATATCTAGAAAGGCTGGTCCTAGAGAGGTAGGCATTACTCGGAAGTCTCAAGAAGGTAACACATACAAGAATGTGTGTGTGTGTGTGTGTGTGTGTGTGTGTGTGTGTGTGTGTGTGTGTGTGTGTGTGTGTGTGTGTGTGTGTGTGTGTGTGTGTGTGTGTGTGCGCGCGCGTGTGTGTGTGTGTTCTTGTATTTCCACCCTTCTTGACACATGAAGAAGGAAAAGTAGCTTCCATATGAGGAGGTGTGAACAAGTGATGACATAAATCATGGTCCCAATAACATTGCATCTAGTAGAGAAAGTCTCATTTGCACCCCTGCTGGTCAAAATAAGGGTGGTCCCAAAAAAGGAGGGATTTTTCAAATTGACTGTGTGTCGCTTTTAAAAGTGCTCCCCCCTCTGGTCAACATATGAAATAACAAGTGCGTGTAAGACATTTGGTCAAAATTAATTTAAAAAAATAAATTAAATATGTATATAGAGACATACTGTAATAAAAAAGTTAAAAATGAAGATTAAAAACTAGTTACAAACAAAACATTGAATATAAAAAGAATAAACTAGGCAAAACTAGTTACAAACAACAAATTTAATATTAAAATAATAAACTAAAAGCAGTCTTTTTCTCACAATGGGTCGACTTTTTTCTTATAAAATTGGGAGCAGTTTCTCATATCCTTTCTGTTTCTGTAATATTGCAATATTTTCTCGTAAAATTATTACTTTTTTGATGTAAAATTATTACTTTTTAATGCAAGATATAAAATTTAGACTTTTATCACAATATTGCCCATTTTTTTTGTGTCGTTCTTGCAAAATAGTGAAAACATTTTAAAGTTAAAATGATGACTTTTGGCATATTTTTGCCAAGTAAAATTCAGATTATTTTTATTATAATATTGCCAAAATTTTTAAAGTTTTCTTATAAAACTGTGACTTTTGTCGAGTAAAATTACGACTCTTTTCATAAAACTGCCAAAATGTTAAGCTTTTCTTGTAAAACTGCGATTGTTATTGAGTAAAATTCCAACTTCTATCATAATATTGCACAAATGTTGAGTAAAATTATGACTTTTACTATTACACTGCGAAAGTTTTTCTTGTGAAATTGTGACCTTTTTCTTGTGAAATTCCAACTCATTTTTCACAACAACCTTTTTTATATTTGCATAGTATGTATATATTATTTATGTTGTAAATACACATCTTTATATATCTAGAAAGGGTGGTCCTAGAGAGGTAGGCATTACTCGGAAGTCTCAAGAAGGTAACATATGAAATAACAAGTGCGTGTAAGACATTTGGTCAAAATTAATTTAAAAAAATAAAATAAATATGCATATAGAGACATACTGTAATAAAAAAAAAGTTAAAAATGAAGATTAAAAACTAGTTACAAACAAAACATTTAATATAAAAAGAATAAACTAGGCAAAACTAGTTACAAACAACACATTTAATATTAAAATAATAAACTAAAAGCAGTCTTTTTCTCACAATGGGTCGACTTTTTTCTTATAAAATTGGGAGCAATTTCTCACATTCTTTCTGTTTCCGTAATATTGCAATATTTTCTCGCAAAATTATTACTTTTTTGATGTAAAATTATTACTTTTTAATGCAAGATATAAAATTTAGACTTTTATCACAATATTGCCCATTTGTTTGTTGTTCTTGCAAAATAGTGAAAAAAAATTTAAGTTAAAATTATGACTTTTGGCATATTTTTGGCAAGTAAAATTCAGAGTATTTTTATTATAATATTGCCAAAATTTTAAAGTTTTCTTATAAAAATGTGACTTCTGTCGAGTAAAATTACGACTCTTTTCATAAAACTGCCAAAATGTTAGGCTTTTCTTGTAAAACTGCGACTGTTATTGAGTAAAATTCCAACTTCTATCATAATATTGCACAAATGTTGAGTAAAATTATGACTTTTACTATAACACTGCGAAAGTTTTTCTTGTGAAATTGTGACCTTTTTCTTGTGAAATTCCAACTCATTTTTCACAACAAGCTTTTTTATATTTGCATAGTATGTATATATTATTAATGTTGTAAATACACTTCTTTATATATCTAGAAAGGGTGGTCCTAGAGAGGTAGGCATTACTCGGAGGTCTCAAGAAGGTAACACATACAAGAATGTGTGTGTGTGTGTGTGTGTGTGTGTGTGTGTGTGTGTGTGTGTGTGTGTGTGTGTGTGTGTGTGTGTGTGTGTGTGTGTGTGTGTTACGGTCAATTAATTGATGATATGACGGGGAACGTGTCAGAATGTGGTGTCTGTCGGAGACAACTAATTAGATCTCACTGTGAGGCTTTGCCCTCGTGTCGTGTCCTGTCCTCCTCCCGAGCCCAAAGTCGTTTTATCCCGCTCTAATTTAGAGCAAAAACAGATAGGACAGCAAGCTACCGGATTTTCCGGACTATAAGGCGCACTTAAAATCCTTTTTTTTCCCCTGAAAACTCGACAAAGTGCGCCTAATGTACGGAATAATTCTGGTTGTGCTTACCGACCTCGAAGCTATTTTATTCGGTGCATGGTGTAATGATAAGTGTGACCAGTAGATGGCAGTCACACATACGAGATATGTGTAGACTGCAATATGACTCAAGTAAACAACACAAACGTTGCATATGTTCCATCGAAATATAGAACATTACAAACGGCGCTTAAAAATCCATCAACATGTTTTAGTAGGACTTTGGTAAGCTATGAAGCCGCACCGCTTGATGGATTGTACTGTGCTTCTACATAGGAGTATTATTATGGTGTGTGTATAAGGTAAGACATATTCTGCCAAGGTAAAAACTGATTTTCAAGGTAAAAGTTGATTTTCGAGGTAAAAACTGATTTTCAAGGTAAAAGTTGATTTTCAAGGCAAAAAGTGATTTTCATGGTAAAAACTGATTTTAAAGGTAAAAGCTGATTTTCAAGGTAAAAAGTGATTTTCAAGGTAAAATTAGGTTTTCAAGGTAAAAAGTGATTTTCAAGGCAAAAACTGATTTTCAAGGTAAAAGTTGATTTTCAAGGTAAAAAGTGATTTTCATGGTAAAAACTGATTTTCAAGGTAAAAACTGATTTTCAAGGTAAAAGTTGATTTTCAAGGCAAAAAATGATTTTCAAGGCAAAAACTGATTTTCAAGGTAAAAGTTGATCTTCAAGGTAAAAACTGATTTCCAAGGTAAAATTTGATTTTCAAGGTAAAAACTGATTTTCAAGGTAAAAGTTGATCTTCAAGGTAAAAACTGATTTTCAAGGTAAAAACTGATTTTCAAGGTAAAAGTTGATTTTCGAGGTAAAAACTGATTTTCAAGGTAAAAGTTGATTTTCAAGTCAAAAAATTATTTTCAACGTAAAAAAGGATTTTCAAGGCAAAAACTGACTTTCAAGGTAAAAGTTGATTTTCAAGGCAAAAAGTGATTTTCATGGTAAAAAAAGATTTTCAAGGTAAAAACTGATTTTCAAGGTAAAAACTGATTTTCAAGGTAAAATTAGATTTTCAGGGTAAAAACTGATTTTCAAGGTAAAAACTGATTTTCAAAGTAAAAGTAGATTTTCGGGGTAAAAACTGATTTTCAAGGTAAAAGTTGATTTTCAAGGCAAAAAATGATTTTCAAGGCAAAAACTGATTTTCAAGGTAAAAGTTGATTTTCAAGGTAAAAGTTGATTTTCAAGGCAAAAAGTGATTTTCAATGTAAAAAAGGATTTTCAAGGCAAAAACTGATTTTCAAGGTAAAAGTTGATTTTCAAGGCAAAAAGTGATTTTCATGGTAAAAAAAGATTTTCAAGGTAAAATTACATTTTCAAGGTAAAACTGATTTTCAAGGTAAAAACTGATTTCCAAAGTAAAAGTTGATTTTCGAGGTAAAAACTGATTTTCAAGGTAAAAACTGATTTTCAAGGTAAAAAGTGATTTTCATGGTGAAAACTGATTTTCAAGGTAAAAACTGATTTTCAAGGTAAAATTAGATTTTCAAGGTAAAAACTGATTTTCAAAGTAAAAGTTGATTTTCGGGGTAAAAACTGATTTTCAAGGTAAAAGTTGATTTTCAAGGCAAAAAATGATTTTCAAGGTAAAATTTGATTTTCAAGGTAAAAACTGATTCTCAAGGTAAAAACTGATTTTCAAGGTAAAAGTTGATTTTCGAGGTAAAAACTGATTTTCAAGGTAAAAGTTGATTTTCAAGTCAAAAAATGATTTTCAACGTATAAAAGGATTTTCAAGGCAAAAACTGATTTTCAAGGTAAAAGTTGATTTTCAAGGCAAAAAGTGATTTTCATGGTACAAAAAGATTTTCAAGGTAAAAACTGATTTTCAAGGTAAAAACTGATTTTCAAGGTAAAATTAGATTTTCAGGGTAAAAACTGATTTTCAAGGTAAAAACTGATTTTCAAAGTAAAAGTAGATTTTCGGGGTAAAAACTGATTTTCAAGGTAAAAGTTGATTTTCAAGGCAAAAAATGATTTTCAAGGCAAAAACTGATTTTCAAGGTAAAAGTTGATTTTCAAGGTAAAAGTTGATTTTCAAGGCAAAAAGTGATTTTCAATGTAAAAAAGGATTTTCAAGGCAAAAACTGATTTTCAAGGTAAAAGTTGATTTTCAAGGCAAAAAGTGATTTTCATGGTAAAAAAAGATTTTCAAGGTAAAATTACATTTTCAAGGTAAAACTGATTTTCAAGGTAAAAACTGATTTCCAAAGTAAAAGTTGATTTTCGAGGTAAAAACTGATTTTCAAGGTAAAAACTGATTTTCAAGGTAAAAGTTGGTTTGAAAAAAGTGAAAAAAGATCAAAAATAGACCATTCATTGGCGTTTTGTTTCGCAATATTATGCAAAAGCAACTTTTCTTACTTTCTGGTACCTGCTGATCTATATTTGGGATCTGCATAAGTCCGCCTTTGGTGCCGACTCCGTAGCCGATAAGCTTCTTCTTTTTCTCTATCTTCTTGTAATGGGATATTCATCTTCCGCTGTTGCCATTTCTAATATAAAGTAGTGTAAAGTTCTTACTTATATCTGTCAGTAAACTCACCATGAAAGTGCTAAAACATACCGGTGTGGTGAGTATGCATTATTCACTCAAGGATCTTTAGTTATTAGAGAGTTCTGTTCCGAAGGTTTTTCACGGGACACATTTCCGGCGTTGTTTTGTTTCCGGATGAGGAGATGCTGCTCCGTTATTGATGGAAGTAAAGTCTGAATGTCATTAAAACAGTTAGCGCCATCTTTTGACGCTTCTTCCACTACCGTCCTTGCACGCTACACCGCTACAACAAAGACGCTGTCGAAGGTGAGCCACGTAAATAAAACGGCGCGAGGAAGTCTTTTACATTTAGAAAAAGAAAAAAAAACTGATTTTCAAGGTAAAAAGTGATTTTCAAGGTAAAAACTGATTTTCAAGGTAAAATTTGATTTGCAAGGTAAAAACTGATTTTCAAGGTAAAAGTTGATTTTCGAGGTAAAAACTGATTTTCAACGTAAAAGTTGATTTTCAAGGTAAAAGTTGATTTTCAAGGCAAAAACTGAATTTCAAGGCAAAAACTGGTTTTCAAGGTAAAAACTGATTTTCAAGGCAAAAACTGATTTTCAAAGCAAAAACTGATTTTCAAGGTAAAAACTGATTTTCAAGGTAAAAGTTTATTTTCAAGGTAAAAACTGATTTTCAAGGTAAAAGTTCATTTTCAAGGCAAAAAGTGATTTTCGAGGTAAAAACTGATTTTCAAGGTACAAGTTGATTTTCAAGGCAAAAAATTGTTTTCAACGTAAAAGTTGATTTTCAACGTAAAAACTGATTTTCAAGGTAAAAGTTGATTTTCAAGGTAAAAACTGATTTTCAAGGTAAAAACTGATTTTCAAGGTAAAAGTTCATTTTCAAGGCAAAAACTGATTTTCAAGGCAAAAAATGATTTTCAAGGTAAAAACTGAATTTCAAGGCAAAAACTGATTTTCAAGGTAAAAGTTGATTTTCAAGGTAAAAACTGATTTTCAAGGCAAAAACTGATTTTCAAGGTAAAAACTGATTTTCAAGGCAAAAACTGATTTTCAAGGTAAAAGTTGATTTTCAAGGGAAAAACTGATTTTCAAGGGAAAAACTGATTTTCAAGGGAAAAACTGATTTTCAACGTAAAAACTGAATTTCAAGGCAAAAACTGATTTTCAAGGTAAAAGTTGATTTACAAGGTAAAAGTTGATTTTCAAGGTAAAAACTGATTTTCAAGGCAAAAACTGATTTTCAAGGTAAAAACTGATTTTCAAGGCAAAAACTGATTTTCAAGGTAAAAACTGAATTTCAAGGTAAAAGTTGATTTTCAAGGGAAAAACTGATTTTCAAGGGAAAAACTGATTTTCAAAGTAAAAACTGATTTTCAAGGTAAAAGTTGATTTTCGAGGTAAAAACTGATTTTCAAAGCAAAATCTGATTTTCAAGATAAAGTTGATTTTCAAGGTAAAAACTGATTTTCAAGGTAAAAGTTCATTTTCAAGGCAAAAAGTGATTTTCGAGGTAAAAACTGATTTTCAAGGTACAAGTTGATTTTCAAGGCAAAAAATTATTTTCAACGTAAAAGTTGATTTTCAAGGTAAAAACTGATTTTCAAGGTAAAAGTTGATTTTCAAGGTAAAAACTGATTTTCAAGGTAAAAACTGATTTTCAAGGTAAAAGTTCATTTTCAAGGCAAAAACTGATTTTCAAGGCAAAAAATTATTTTCAAAGTAAAAACTGATTTTCAAGGTAAAAACTGAATTTCAAGGCAAAAACTGATTTTCAAGGTAAAAGTTGATTTACAAGGTAAAAGTTGATTTTCAAGGTAAAAAACTGATTTTCAAGGCAAAAACTGATTTTCAAGGTAAAAACTGATTTTCAAGGTAAAAACTGATTTTCAAGGTAAAAGTTGATTTTCAAGGCAAAAACTGATTTTCAAGGTAAAAACTGAATTTCAAGGTAAAAGTTGATTTTCAAGGTAAAAACTGATTTTCAAGGGAAAAACTGATTTTCAAAGTAAAAACTGATTTTCAAGGTAAAAGTTGATTTTCGAGGTAAAAACTGATTTTCAAAGCAAAAACTGATTTTCAAGGTAAAAGTTGATTTTCAAGGTAAAAACTGATTTTCAAGGTAAAAACTGATTTTCAAGGTAAAAGTTCATTTTCAAGGCAAAAAGTGATTTTCAAGGCAAAAACTGAATTTCAAGGCAAAAACTGATTTTCAAGGTAAAAACTGATTTTCAAGGTAAAAGTTGATTTACAAGGTAAAATTTGATTTTCAAGGTAAAAACTGATTTTCAAGGTAAAAGTTGATTTTCAAGGTAAAAACTGATTTTCAAGGAAAAACTGATTTTCAAGGTAAAAAAGGATTTTCAAGGTAAAAACTGATTTTCAAGGCAAAAACTGATTTTCAAGGCAAAAACTGATTTTCAAGGCAAAAACTGATTTTCAAGGTAAAAACTGATTTTCAAGGTAAAAACTGATTTACAAGGTAAAATTTGATTTTTGAGGTAAAAACTGATTTTCAAGGTAAAAGTTGATTTTCAAGGCAAAAAAATGATTTTCAACGTAAAAGTTAATTTTCAAGGCAAAAACTGATTTTCAAGGTAAAAACTGATTTTCAAGGTAAAAGTTGATTTTCGAGGTAAAAACTGATTTTCAAGGTAAAAGTTGATTTTCAAGGTAAAAACTGATTTTCATGGTAAAAACTGATTTTCAAGGTAAAAACTGATTTTCAAGGTAAAATTAGGCTCCAGCGCCCCCAGCGACCTCAAAAGGGAATAAGCTGTAGAAAATGGATGGATGGATGGATGGAAGGTAAAAACTGATTTTCAAAGTAAAAGTTGATTTTCGAGGTAAAAACTGATTTTCAAGGTAAAAGTTGATTTTCAAGGCAAAAAATTATTTTCAAGGCAAAAACTGATTTTCAAGGTAAAAGTTGATTTTCAAGGTAAAAACTGATTTTCAAGGTAAAATTTGATTTTCAAGGTAAAAACTGATTTTCAAGGTAAAAACTGATTTTCAAGGTAAAAGTTGATTTTCGAGGTAAAAACTGATTTTCAAGGTAAAATTTGATTTTCAAGGTAAAAACTGATTTTCAAGGTAAAAGTTGATTTTCGAGGTAAAAACTGATTTTCAAGGTAAAAGTTGATTTTCAAGGTAAAAGTTGATTTTCGAGGTAAAAACTGATTTTCAAGGTAAAAGTTGATTTTCGAGGTAAAAACTGATTTTCAAGGTAAAAGTTGATTTTCAAGGCAAAAAATGATTTTCAACGTAAAAAAGGATTTTCAAGGCAAAAACTGATTTTCAAGGTAAAAAGTGATTTTCAAGGTAAAAAGCGATTTTCAAGGTAAAAACTGATTTTCAAAGTAAAAGTTGATTTTCGAGGTAAAAACTGATTTTCAAGGTAAAAGTTGATTTTCAAGGCAAAAAATGATTTTCAAGGCAAAAAATGATTTTCAAGGTAAAAGTTGATTTTCGAGGTAAAAACTGATTTTCAAGGTAAAAGTTGATTTTCAAGGCAAAAACTGATTTTCAAGGTAAAAGTTGATTTTCAAAGTAAAAACTGATTTTCAAGGTAAAATTTGATTTTCAAGGTAAAAACTGATTTTCAAGGTAAAAACTGATTTTCAAGGTAAAAGTTGATTTTCAAGGCAAAAACTGATTTTCAAGGTAAAAGTTGATTTTCAAAGTAAAAACTGATTTTCAAGGTAAAATTTGATTTTCAAGGTAAAAACTGATTTTCAAGGTAAAAACTGATTTTCAAGGTAAAAGTTGATTTTCAAGGTAAAAACTGATTTTCAAGGTAAAAGTAGATTTTCAAGGCAAAAAATGATTTTCAATGTAAAAAATGATTTTCAAGGCAAAAACTGATTTTCAAGGTAAAAGTTGATTTTCAAGGCAAAAAGTGATTTTCAAGGTAAAAACTGATTTTCAAGGTAAAAACTGATTTTCAAGGTAAAAGTTGATTTTCAAGGTAAAAAGTGATTTTCATGGTAAAAACTGATTTTCAGGGTAAAACCTGATTTTCAAGGTAAAAGTTGATTTTCAAGGTAAAACCTGATTTTCAAGGTAAAAACTGATTTTCAAGGCAAAAAATGATTTTCAACGTAAAAAAGGATTTTCAAGGCAAAAACTGATTTTCAAGGTAAAAGTTGATTTTCAAGGTAAAAACTGATTTTCAACGTAAAAGTTGATTTTCAAGGTAAAAACTGATTTTGAAGGTAAAATTACATTTTCAAGGTAAAAACTGATTTTCAAGGTAAAAACTGATTTCCAAAGTAAAAGTTGATTTTCGAGGTAAAAACTGATTTTCAAGGTAAAAACTGATTTTCAAGGTAAAAGTTGATTTGAAAAAAGTGAAAAAAGATCAAAAATAGACCATTCATCGGCAGTGCGCCTTATAATCTGGTGCGCCCTATGGTCCATAAAAAAACAGTAATTATCACTAGTGCATATTTGTATCCGGCTCTTTATCAGCACCTTTTGTAATCACGGCAGTGGACCTTTTTCTGTTGACAGTTTCCTAAAGTGAACAATCAACTGGAGACACTCCAGTTTTAATTATCAGAAAGAATCAGCGTGTGTCGTTGGAAATTAAAACTGAGATTTATTCCTTGTGTGTGTGTGTGTGTGTGTGTGTGTGTGTGTGTGTGTGTGTGTGTGTGTGTGTGTGTGTGTGTGTGTGTGTGTGTGTGTGTATTTGTAGTTGAAAGCAGGGGTGTCCAAACTACGGCCCGCTGGCGTGTTCAGTTTGACCCTCGACCCATCCCGAGTATAATAAGGAACGAGGACCCTTGGGTGCTTCCAGATTAGGGGTGTCCCGATACCAAAATGTGTTTTGATACTTTTCAATACCTTTGGATACTTTTCTAAATGAAGGGCACCACAAAAAAATGCCATTATTAGCTTTATTTTAACAAAAAATCTAATGGTACAATAAACTGGATGAAGTGGCTGGGGAGAAGGAAGTCTGTGGTCCTCTCCAAGGTTTCTCATTGTCATCCCTTTGGGTTGAGTTTTTCCTTGCCCTGATGTGGGATCTGAGCCGAGAATGTCGTTGTGGCTTGTGCAGCCCTTTGAGACACTCGTGATTTAGGGCTATATAAATAAATAAAAGTTGATTTACAAGGTAAAAGTTGATTTTCAAGGGAAAAACTGATTTTCAAGGTAAAAAGTGATTTTCAAGGTAAAAGTTGATTTTCAAGGCAAAAAGTGATTTTCAAGGCAAAAACTGATTTTCAAGGTAAAAAGCGATTTTCAAGGTAAAAGTTGATTTTCAAGGCAAAGAGTGATTTTCAAGGCAAAAACTGATTTTCAAGGTAAAAAGTGATTTTCAAGGTAAAAGTTGATTTTCAAGGCAAAAGCTGATTTTCAAGGCAAAAACTGATTTTCAAGGTAAAAACTGATTTTCAAGGTAAAAATTGATTTACAAGGTAAAATTTGATTTTTAAGGTAAAAACTGATTTTCAAGGTAAAAGTTGATTTACAAGGTAAAATTTGATTTTCAAGGTAAAAACTGATTTTCAAGGTAAAAGTTGATTTTCGAGGTAAAAACTGATTTTCAAGATAAAAGTTGATTTTCAAGGCAAAAAGTGATTTGCAAGGTAAAAGTTGATTTTTAAGGCAAAAAGTGATTTTCAAGGCAAAAAGTGATTTTCAAGGTAAAAAATGATTTTCAAGGTAAAAACTGATTTTCAAGGTAAAAGTTGATTTACAAGGTAAAATTTGATTTTCAAGGTAAAAACTGATTTTCAAGGTAAAAGTTGATTTTCGAGGTAAAAACTGATTTTCAAGATAAAAGTTGATTTACAAGGTAAAATTTGATTTTCAAGGTAAAAACTGATTTTCAAGGTAAAAGTTGATTTTCGAGGTAAAAACTGATTTTCAAGATAAAAGTTGATTTTCAAGGTAAAAACTGATTTTCAAGGTAAAAAGTGATTTTCAAGGTAAAAGTTGATTTTCAAGGCAGAAACTGATTTTCAAGGTAAAAGTTGATTTTTAAGGCAAAAAGTGATTTTCAAGGCAAAAAGTGATTTTCAAGGTAAAAAGTGATTTTCAAGGCAAAAAGTGATTTTCAAGGTAAAAAGTGATTTTCAAGGCAAAAAGTGATTTTCAAGGTAAAAAATGATTTTCAAGGTAAAAACTGGTTTTCAAGGTAAAAGTTGATTTACAAGGTAAAAGTTGATTTTCAAGGGAAAAACTGATTTTCAAGGTAAAAACTGATTTACAAGGTAAGAGTTGATTTTCAAGGGAAAAACTGATTTGATTGTGTGTGTGTGTGTGTGTGTGTGTGTGTGTGTGTGTGTGTGTGTGTGTGTGTGTGTGTGTGTGTGTGTGTGTGTGTGTGTGTGTGTGTGTGTGTGTGTGTGTGTGTGTGTATTTGTAGTCCTTATTAGACGGATAGTTGAAAGCAGGGGTGTCCAAACTACGGCCCGCTGGCGTGTTCAGTTTATAGTATAATAAGGAACGTGGACCGTTGGGTTCTTCCAGATTAGGGGTGTCCCGATACCAAAATGTGTTTCGATACTTTTCGATACATTTGGATACTTTTCTAAATCAAGGGCACCACAAAAAAATGCCATTATTAGCTTTATTTTAACAAAAAATCTAATGGTACAATAAACTGGATGAAGTGGCTGGGGAGAAGGAAGTCTGCGGTCCTCTCCAAGGTTTCTCATTGTCATCCCATTGGGTTGAGTTTTTCCTTGCCCTGATGTGGGATCTGAGCCGAGGATGTCGTTGTGGCTTGTGCAGCCCTTTGAGACACTCGTGATTTAGGGCTATATAAGTAAACATTGATTGATTGATTTGATTGAAGCTGCAATATTTGAAGGGCAATGTGCCGAACGAGGACTGTGAACACAACCGACCATGGATTCCTCTTCGCCTTCACACCTCTGGACTATCCAGAGCCTCAGAGTAGCCGAGTGTGCATGATTTGGGGACGTGGGAGGAAGCCAGAGTACCTGGAGGAAACCCACACAAGCTGGCAGAGATGCTCCCACGGAGATTAGAGCTCCCGATCTCCTGGCTGTGAGGCCTCAGTGATACCATCGGAAAACTGAAAGTGATTTTCAGTCAGGCATCTGAATGAGGGCTGTCAAACCATTAAAATATTCAGCATTTTGTCCGTCATTAACTCGTAATTAATCACGATTACTTGCAGATAAACAGAATGTTTTTATCTTTAATAGACGTCTCTTGGGCAGAAGTTTTTCAATATATTAACACGGGGCTGGGCAGTAAGATTGATTTCATTACGCTTTTTTCACAGCTCACTAAATTTTGAGGAAAAAAATATTTTTCCATATATTAGTAAGTAATAAGCCGCAGATATATACGATGTGAAATTAATTATTTACACAGGAAGATTTTGTAAATGTTTATTCACATACCTTCATTGTTTCCAAACGGTGTCTGTAACGCGGCAGTAAAACGGCTGATCGAACAAAACAGAGGTCGTCGTCATGGGCCCACTGGCTGCGGAAGCTAGCTCTCCAATCAGCTAAACAGACTGGATAACTCCACGGTGACGTTTTGGGGAATTTACTGAGGAATTTGTGAAACCGAAAAGAACGCCATTCTAAGTTGATAATGCCAACACAGACACTCCGAAACGTGTTAGCATATTAGCTAATGCTAACCACGCTCGCTTTATTACAATGTGATAGCACGTGCAAATATGCATGAAAACACTCCTACAGACAATCACACATGGGACGGTTTAGTAAGTATAAACAGTTTTAGTTATATTGTAAAACTTACAAACGTTGCTTGGAGTGATTCATGAAGTGTTCATACGAGTAGAAACGCTATGGACGGCGAGAAGACGGAACGGCACTTCTACTTCCGGTCAAAAGCAGTAAATTAATTTTTTGTCCGTTGTTAACTCGTAATTAATCATGATTACTTGCAGATAAATAGAATGTTTTTATCTTTAATAGACGTCTCTTGGGCAGAATTTTTTCAATATATTAACATGGGGCTGGGCAGTAAGATTGATTTCATTACGCTTTTTTCATAGCTCACTAAATTTTGAGGAAAAGATCATTTTTCCATATATTAGCCGCACCGGACTATAAACCGCAGGTATATACGATGTGAAATTAATTATTTACACAGGAAGATTTTGTAAATGTTTATTCACATACCTTCATTGTTTCCAAACAGTGTCTGTAACGCGGCAGTAAAACGGCCGATCGAACAAAACAGAAGTCGTCGTCATGGACCCGCTAGCTGCGGAAGCTAGCTCTCCAATCAGCTATACAGACTGGATAACTCCACGATGACGTTTTGGTGAATTTACAGAGGAATTCGTGAAACCGAAAAGAACGCCATTCTAAGTTGATAATGCCAACACAGACACTCCTAAACGTGTTAGCATATTAGCTAATGCTAACCACGCTCGCTTTATTACAATGTGATAGCACGTGCAAATATGCATGAAAACACTCCTACAGACAATCACACGTGGGACGGTTTAGTAAGTATAAACAGTTTTAGTTATATTGTAAAACTTACAAACGTTGCTTGGAGTGATTCATGAAGTGTTCATACGAGTAGAAACGCTATGGACGGGGAGAAGACGGAACGGCACTTCTACTTCCGGTCAAAAGCAGTAAATTAATTTTTTTCTATTGTTAACTCGTAATTAATCATGATTACTTGCAGATAAATAGAATGTTTTTATCTTTAATAGACGTCTCTTGGGCAGAAGTTTTTCAATATATTAACATGGGTCTGGGCAGTAAGAGTGATTTCATTATGCTTTTTTCATAGCTCACTCAATTTTGAGGAAAAGATAATTGTCATGACTTGATCTTGGGAGTTTGCTTTTCCAGGATGCAACGGAAAGTTGGCACGGGCGAGACGGGAATTAAGGTACATGATTTATTATTATATTTATTTATTAACTATAAATACAAAAAAAAGGATCAAAAAAAAGGCGCGCACAGTGGCGGAGAATAAACTATGAACAATTAAACAAAACTTGCAAACTATGGCTTGAATAAAGAAAACTTACTTGGCATGGACAAAAAAGGAGCAGCGTGAATATGGACATGAAAAAATGGACAGAGCATAAATGTGGTGTGAGGTCGTCAAGACGAACAACAGAAAATGAATGAACTTAAATACTATGGACATGATTAACAACAGGTGCGTGACTCAAAACAGGTGCGTGACATGACAGGTGAAACTAATGGGTAACTATGGTGACAAAACAAAAGTGCACAAAAAGTCCAAAAATAAAACCTGATCACACAGACATGACAATAATTTTTCCATATATTAGCCGCACCGGACTATAAACCGCAGATGTATACGATGTGAAATTAATTATTTACACAGGAAGATTTTGTAAATGTTTATTCACATACCTTCATGGTTTCCAAACGGTGTCTGTAACGCGGCAGTAAAATGGCTGATCGTACAAAA
Organism: Nerophis lumbriciformis; assembly: GCF_033978685.3. Taxonomy (NCBI): domain Eukaryota; kingdom Metazoa; phylum Chordata; class Actinopteri; order Syngnathiformes; family Syngnathidae; genus Nerophis; species Nerophis lumbriciformis. The sequence continues at coordinate 23,939,037 of NC_084562.2, forward strand.
CAGAAGTCGTCGTCATCAGCTAAACAGACTCGATAACTCCGCGATGACGTTTTGGTGAATTTACTGAGGAATTTGTGAGTGCCAACACAGGCACTCCTAAACGTGTTAGCATATTAGCTAATGCTAACCACGCTCGCTTTATTACAATGTGATAGCACGTGCAAATATGCATGAAAACACTCCTACAGACAATCACACATGGGACAGTTTCGTAAGTATAAACAGTTTTAGTTATATTGTAAAACTTACAAACGTTGCTTGGAGTGATTCATGAAGTGTTCTTTCGAGTAGAAACGCTATGGACGGCAAGAAGACGGAACGGCACTTCTACTTCCGGTCAAAAGCAGTAAATTAATTTTTTTCTGTTGTTAACTCGTAATTAATCATGATTACTTGCAGATAAATAGAATGTTTTTATCATTAAGAGACGTCTCTTGGGCAGAAGTTTTTCAATATATTAACATGGGGCTGGGCAGTAAGATTAATTTCTTTACGCTTTTTTCATAGCTCACAAAATTTTGAGGAAAAAAATATTTTTCCATATATTAGTAAGTAATAAGCCGCAGATATATACAATGTGAAATCAATTATTTACACAGGAAGATTTTGTAAATGTTTATTCACATACCTTCATTGTTTCCAAACGGTGTCTGTAACGCGGCAGTAAAACGGCTGATCGAACAAAACAGAAGTCGTCGTCATGGACCCGCTAGCTGCGGGAGCTAGCTCTCCAATCAGCTAAACAGACTGGATAACTCCACGATGATTTGTGAAACTGAAACAATACAAAAAGAATGCCATTCTAAGTTGATACTGCCAACACAGACACTCCGAAACGTGTTAGCATATTAGCTAATGCTAACCACGCTCGCTTTATTACAATGTGATAGCACGTGCAAATATGCATGAAAACACTCCTACAGACAATCACACATGGGACAGTTTAGTAAGTATAAACAGTTTTAGTTATATTGTAAAACTTACAAACGTTGTTTGGAGTGAGTCATGAAGTGTTCATACGAGTAGAAACGCTATGGACGGCGAGAAGACGGAACGGCACTTCTACTTCCGGTCAAAAGCAGTAAATTATTTTTTTTCTGTTGTTAACTCATAATTAATCATGATTACTTGCAGATAAATACAATGTTTTTATCTTTAATAGACGTCTCTTGGGCAGAAGTTTTTCAATATATTAACATGGGGCTGGGCAGTAAGAGTGATTTCATTATGCTTTTTTCATAGCTCACTCAATTTTGAGGAAAAGATAATTGTCATGACTTGATCTTGGGAGTTTGCTTTTCCAGGATGCAACGGAAAGTTGGCACGGGCGAGACGGGAATTAAGGTACATGATTTATTATTATATTTATTTATTAACTATAAATACAAAAAAAAGGATCAAACAAAAGGCGCGCACAGTGGCGGAGAATAAACTATGAACAATTAAACAAAACTTGCAAACTATGGCTTGAATAAAGAAAACTTACTTGGCATGGACAAAAAAGGAGCAGCGTGAACATGGACATGAAAAAATGGACAGAGCATAAATGAGGTGTGAGGTCGTCAGGACGAACAACAGAAAATGAATGAACTTAAATACTATGGACATGATTAACAACAGGTGCGTGACTCAAAACAGGTGCGTGACATTACAGGTGAAACTAATGGGTAACTATGGTGACAAAACAAAACAAAAGTGCACAAAAAGTCCAAAAATAAAACCTGATCACACAGACATGACAATAATTTTTCCATATATTAGCCGCACCGGACTATAAACCGCAGATATATACGATGTGAAATTAATTTTTTACACAGGAAGATTTTGTAAATTGTTATTCACATACCTTCATTGTTTCCAAACGGTGTCTGTAACGCGGCAGTAAAACGGCTGATCGTACAAAACAGAAGTCGTCGTCATCAGCTAAACAGACTCAATAACTCCGCGATGACATTTTGGTGAATTTACTGAGGAATTTGTGAGTGCCAACACAGGCACTCCTAAACGTGTTAGCATATTAGCTAATGCTAACCACGCTCGCTTTATTACAATGTGATAGCACGTGCAAATATGCACGAAAACACTCCTACAGACAATCACACATGGGACGGTTTAGTAAGTATAAACAGTTTTAGTTATATTGTAAAACTTACAAACGTTGTTTGGAGTGATTCATGAAGTGTTCATACGAGTAGAAACGCTATGGACGGCGAGAAGACGGAACGGCACTTCTACTTCCGGTCAAAAGCAGTAAATTAATTTTTTTTCTGTTGTTAACTCGTAATTAATCATGATTACTTACAGATGAACAGAATTTTTTGATTTTTAATAGGTGTCTCTCGGACAGATCGTTTTCAAGTTTTTAAATATATTAACATGGGGCTGGGCAGCATTACTCTTTTTGCATAGCTCACAAAATTTTGAGGCAAAAAAACGGTTAGTCGCACTGTACTATAAGCTGCAGATATATCATTTGAAAAATGGGTTATTTACACAGAAATATTTATTTTGATACCTTAATTGTTTCCAAACGGTGTGAGTAACGCGGTAGTAAAACGGCTGATCATACAAAACAGAAGTCATCATTACGGACCCACTAGCTGCGGAAGCTAGCTACCCAATCAGCTAAACAGACTCAATAACTCCACGGTGACGTTTTGCTGAATTTACTGAGAAACTGAAACAACACAAAAAGAATGCTATTGTAAGTTAATAATACCAACACAGGCACTCGTAAACGTGTTAGCATATTAGCTAATTCTACCCACGCTCGCTTTATTACAACATGATTGCACGTACAAAAGACTTCGACAGACATCACACATGGGACGATTTAGTAATTAAGAATTGTTATGTTTTAGTTACATTGTAAAACTTACAAGCGTCGCTTGGGGTGATTAATGAAGTATCCATACGAGTAGAAATGTTATGGACGGCGAGAAGGTGGAAAGCACTAAATGGAAGGACACTGCAGCACCGGCAGAGAGTGAACTTGTCCAAAAGATGGCGCCATAGCACAAACAATAGCACATACACACCATTATGGTTGTCAGCAAAGAAAAATCCATAAATTAGCCACAGGGTTCAAAGCGTAGGAAAAAAGCAGTGGCTTATAGTCTGAAATTAACATTACCCTAAATTTAATTTTTTTAAGGGTTTGCACTTTATTGTCATTCAAATTTGAACTTTACAGTACATATAAGAACAAAATGTTGTTGCGTTAGCTCGTGGTAGTGCAGGATAAAAGAGCAAACCTGACCTCCTCCAGGTACTGCAGTCCTGTATAATGACACTCGCTTATAATAAAGCAACTTTTGGTTCAGTGAAGCGTCTTCGACGTCTCTTTCGATCCAGCCGCACCGGCTCGTCGCCCTTCTGTCCGCACGAGGATGACACATCAGCGTCCCCCCAAAAATTAAGTTATTGACGTCGTCTCGTAATCATCGCGTTGATTTTTCCACTTTGACAGCCGGAATTAAGTACATAAATGGAGGGTAGGGTTGTAGTGTGTGTGTGTGTGTGTGTGTGTGTGTGTGTGTGTGTGTGTGTGTGTGTGTGTGTGTGTGTGTGTGTGTTCTTGTATTTCCACCCTTCTTGACACATGAAGAAGGAAAAGTAGCTTCCATATGAGGAGGTGTGAACAAGTGATGACATAAATCATGGTCCCAATAACATTGCATCTAATAGAGAAAGTCTCATTTGCACCCCTGCTGGTCAAAATGAGGGTGGTCCCAAAAATGAGGGATTTTTCAAAGTGACTGTGTGTCGCTTTTAAAAGTGCTCCCCCCCTCTGGTCAACATATGAAATAACAAGTGTGTGTAAGACATTTGGTCAAAATTAATTTAAAAAAATAAAATAAATATGCATATAGAGACATACTGTAATAAAAAAGTTAAAAATTAAGATTAAAAAATTGTTACAAAAAAAATGAAGATTAAAAACTAGTTACAAACAAAACATTTAATATAAAAAGAATAAACTAGGCAAAACTAGTTACAAACAACCAATTTAATATTGAAATAATAAACTAAAAGCAGTCTTTTTCTCACAATGGGTCGACTTTTTTCTTATAAAATTGGGAGCAATTTCTCACATTCTTTCTGTTTCTGTGATATTGCAATATTTTCTCGTAAAATTATTACTTTTTTGATGTCAAATTGTTACCTTTTAATGCAAAATATAAAATTTAGACTTTTATCACAATATTGCCCATTTTGTTTGTTGTTCTTGCAAAATAGTGAAAACATTTTCAAGTTAAAATGATGACTTTTAGGCATATTTTTGCCAAGTAAAATTCAGATTATTTTCAATTATAATATTGCCGACATTTTAAAAGTTTTCTTATAAAACTGTGACTTTTGTCGAGTAAAATTACGACTCTTTTCGTAAAACTGCCAAAATGTTGAGCTTTTCTTGTAAAACTGCGATTGTTATTGAGTAAAATTCCAACTTCTATCATAATATTGCACAAATGTTGAGTAAAATTATGACTTTTACTATTACACTGCGAAAGTTTTTCTTGTGAAATTGTGACCTTTTCCTTGTGAAATTCCAACTCATTTTTCACAACAAGCTTTTTTATATTTGCATAGTATGCACTATATATTATTTATGTTGTAAATACACATCTTTATATACCTAGAAAGGGTGGTCCTAGAGAGGTAGGCATTACTCGGAAGTCTCAAGAAGGTAACACATACAAGAATGTGTGTGTGTGTGTGTGTGTGTGTGTGTGTGTGTGTGTGTGTGTGTGTGTGTGTGTGTGTGTGTGTGTGTGTGTGTGTGTGTGTGTGTGTGTGTGTGTGTGTGTGTGTGTGTGTGTGTTAGAGATGCGCGGTTTGCGGGCACAACCGCGGATCGGGCGGATGAAATTTAAAAAAATTAGATTTTATCCGCGGGTCGGGTCGGGTCGGGTCGGGTCGGGTCGGGCGGTTGAAATAAAAAAAAATTAGATTTTAAATAGATTCAGGCGGGTGGCAGTTAAACCAATTCGGAAATATATATACATAGTTAAATGTTGTTACCCACATACGAAAAACGAGCAGGCACCTGCTGCATATGCCACAACAGAAGAAAAAAAACAAAAGAGATGGACACTTTTACGGAGCGGAGAAGGCCCCCGACGCCTCGCCGGGGTCCGGGACCGAGGCCCCTTCCCCCGAGAGGGCCCCACCGAGAGCCGTAGCTGAGGCGATCCACGAGAAGGGCCCGACGCACGTCCAGGGTCACCACCCCGCCCACCGCACCGACACCCCGCCTCGTCCGCCTTCGCCGCGGCCCGCGCAGCTTACCTGCCCGCCACCCCTGTTGCCGGGGGCGCGTAACAGGGGTCACTCCGCGCGCAGTGCGCTCACGAAAGGGGTGGGGCTCACCCTGGTTGATATAGACAGCAGGACGGTGGCCATGGACGTCGGAACCCGCTAAGGAGTGTGTAACAACCCACCTGCCGAATCAACTAGCCCTGAAAATGGATGGCGCTGGAGCGTTGGGCCCATACCCGGCCGTCGCCGGCAGCGAGACGCGCTTGGAGGTGCGCTCAGCGCGGCTCCCATATGATTGCGCACTGGTGTGCGTCTGGGTCGTGACAGCGTGGCACGCGAATGTCTGTGCTGCATTGGATCAGTCTCCTTTCTTTAACAGGCAAAAGCTTTATAACCTCACTAATGCCTTGCATCGTCTATATTAGATATATAACAACGGGCGGGTGCGGGCGGATGCGGTTCTGATCAAATGTTACATCGGGTGGATGGCGGATGGTTGACGACTTTCTGATGCGGTTGCGGATGAAATAATTGCCTATCCGCGCATCTCTAGTGTGTGTGTGTGTGTGTGTGTGTGTGTGTGTGTGTGTTACGGTCAATTAATTGATGATATGACGGGGAACGTGTCAGAATGTGTGTGAATCTTATCATTCCACTCAAATACGAGGTCAAACTGCCGATCAAAAGAACCTTCAGAGCGTTTGCTGCTTCAGCACGTGGTCAGTGAAGAGAAAACCAGACTGAGAGATTGTTTGAAGGCGGACCCCTTCGGGGGGGTGAGGCGCGTGTCGACATCAATGTGTGAGGGCGGGGGGGAATGAAAGGAAGCGATTATGCGCGGCGTCTAATGGATTTTGAGGGCATTGTAATCAGAGGTTGAACAAACTCCCCTCTCTCAGGAGCCGTTGGAGAAAAAGGATGAAGCTCACACTTTCTTCCAGGGGGCTTTCCTCAGGTTACATCACACCAACAACGATCCGACTTCGCCGCCAGCGCCGCCAGACGCCATCAGACTTGTGTACTCTTGCATGAACCGCGGGGAACCTGTCGGGGAGTCGAGAACCCGGCGTCGTTTATCAAGCCCTAACGACGCAGTTAAATTAGACACCGCCAGAGTGTGGGACGTCATAGATTTGTCGATATTTATTGTGAATACTCCACAAGTTTTATTTACTGCGGCGAGAGGACTTCGAGGGACGGAGTTTTCTCGCGTCCGCCGGAGAAGCATCAATAAATGATGACAGCTGCGCAGCTGGAACGACGGTTATGGCGTTAACTGCTCCGCAGATTCTTTATTTGTTTTGTTTGTGTTTGCACAGAATTCAATTTGTTCTGGTGTGCAGACCCCCTGTGGTTTTGTTATCGTCGCATACATCCTGCGGTTGTAGCGCCGGATCGGATAATTGTGCATCGGCAATGATATGATTGACACTGTCGGAGAGGTAATAATTGAACAATAAGTTCTGTAGTGTGATTGCCAGACGTTTGTGTATTCACCGAGGTTCATCCGTCAGCTAGTTAGTTTGCCACAAAACTTGTCGGTTGATTTCGATGTAACTTTCAGGGAATGTCAGAAAAGCACCATTAAAGATGTTTTAGTCTTTAAGAAATTTAAAAATGATCAACAGAGTAGACATAAAGACATACCCCATTCATCCAAATGAATCACTATGTCTGTTTCAGTCATTATGTTATTTAGTCACTACAGTAATTACAACTTGTGTTCGCATCCACAGGAACCACATTGGTTAGCCAACTCTATACAGTATTTACAACCTTACTAGTGTTCAAGTCACAGCCACAGATGATTCATCTAGTTATTTACATTATTTACACATTACTTTGTCTGTTTTAGTCACTACAGTAATTACAACTTGTGTTCGCATCCACAGGAACCACATGGGTTAGCCTACTCTATACAGTATTTACAACCTTACTAGTGTTCATTTCACAGCCACAGATGGTTCATGTAGTTATTGACATTATTTACACATTACTTTGTCTGTTTCAGTCACTATGTTATTTAGTCACTACAGTAATTACAACTTGTGTTCGCATCCACAGGAACCACATGGGTTAGCCTACTCTATACAGTATTTACAACCTTACTAGTGTTCACTTCACAGCCACAGATGATTCATCTAGTTATTTACATTATTTACACATTACTTTGTCTGTTTTAGTCACTACAGTAATTACAACTTGTGTTCGCATCCACAGGAACCACATGGGTTAGCCTACTCTATACAGCATTTACAATCTTACTAATGTTCACTTCACAGCCACAGATGGTTCATCTAGTTATTGACATGTTTTAAGCATTACTTTGTCTGTTTCAGTCACTATGTTATTTAGTCACTACAGTAATTATAACTTGTGTTCGCATCCACAGGAACCACATTGGTTAGCCAACTCTATACAGTATTTACAACCTTACTAGTGTTCAAGTCACAGCCACAGATGATTCATCTAGTTATTTACATTATTTACACATTACTTTGTCTGTTTTAGTCACTACAGTAATTACAACTTGTGTTCGCATCCACAGGAACCACATGGGTTAGCCTACTCTATACAGTATTTACAACCTTACTAGTGTTCATTTCACAGCCACAGATGGTTCATGTAGTTATTGACATTATTTACACATTACTTTGTCTGTTTCAGTCACTATGTTATTTAGTCACTACAGTAATTACAACTTGTGTTCGCATCCACAGGAACCACATGGGTTAGCCTACTCTATACAGTATTTACAACCTTACTAGTGTTCACTTCACAGCCACAGATGATTCATCTAGTTATTTACATTATTTACACATTACTTTGTCTGTTTTAGTCACTACAGTAATTACAACTTGTGTTCGCATCCACAGGAACCACATGGGTTAGCCTACTCTATACAGCATTTACAATCTTACTAATGTTCACTTCACAGCCACAGATGGTTCATCTAGTTATTGACATGTTTTAAGCATTACTTTGTCTGTTTCAGTCACTATGTTATTTAGTCACTACAGTAATTATAACTTGTGTTCGCATCCACAGGAACCACATGGGTTAGCCTACTCTATACAGTATTTACAACCTTACTAGTGTTCACTTCACAACCACAGATGGTTCATGTAGTTATTGACATTATTTACACTTTACTTTGTCTGTTTCAGTCACTATGTTATTTAGTCACTACAGTATTTACAACTTGTGTTCGCATCCACAGGAACCACATGGGTTAGCCAACTCTATACAGTATTTACAACCTTACTAGTGTTCACTTCACAGCCACAGATGATTCATCTAGTTATTTACATTATTTACACATTACTTTGTCTGTTTTAGTCACTACAGTAATTACAACTTGTGTTCGCATCCACAGGAACCACATGGGTTAGCCTACTCTATACCATATTTACAACCTTACAAGTGTTCACTTCACAGCCACAGATGGTTCATGTAGTTATTGACATTATTTACACATTACTTTGTCTGTTTCAGTCACTATGTTATTTAGTCACTACAGTAATTATAACTTGTGTTCGCATCCACAGGAACCACATGGGTTAGCCTACTCTATACCATATTTACAACTTTACTAGTGTTCACTTCACAGCCACATATGGTTCATCTAGTTATTGACATGATTTACACATTACTTTGTCTGTTTCAGTCACTATGTTATTTAGTCACGACAGTAATTACAACTTGTGTTCGCATCCACAGGAACCACATGGGTTAGCCTACTCTATACAGTATTTACAACCTTACTAATGTTCACTTCACAGCCACAGATGGTTCATCTAGTTATTGACATGATGTACACATTACTTTGTTTCAGTCAGTATGTTATTTAGTCACTACAGTAATTATAACTTGTGTTCGCATCCACAGGAACCACATGGGTTAGCCAACTCTATACAGTATTTACAACATTACTAGTGTTCACTTCACAGCCACAGATGGTTCATCTAATTATTGACATTATTTACACATTACTTTGTCTGTTTCAGTCAGTATTATTTAGTCACTACAGTAGTTACAACTTGTGTTCGCATCCACAGGAACAACATGGGTTAGCCTACTTTATACCATATTTACAACCTTACTAGTGTTCACTTCACAACCACAGATGGTTCATGTAGTTATTGACATTATTTACACATTACTTTGTCTGTTTCAGTCACTGTTATTTAGTCACTACAGTAATTACAACTTGTGTTCGCCTCCACAGGAACCACATGGGTTAGCCTACTCTATACAGCATTTACAACCTTACTAGTGTTCACTTCGAAGCCACAGATGGTTCATCTAGTTATTGACATGATTTAAGCATTACTTTGTCTGTTTCAGTCACTATGTTATTTAGTCATTACAGTAGTTACAACTTGTGTTCGCCTCCACAGGAACTACATGGGTTAGCCTACTCTATACAGTATTTACAACCTTACGTGTGTTCACTTCACAGCCACAGATGGTTCATGTAGTTATTGACATTATTTACACATTACTTTGTCTGTTTCAGTCACTATGTTATTTAGTCACTACAGTAATTACAACTTGTGTTCGCAACCACAGGAACCACATGAGTTATCCTACTCTATACAGCATTTACAACCTTACTAGTGTTCACTTCACAGCCACAGATGGTTCATGTAGTTATTGACATTATTTACACTTTACTTTGTCTGTTTCAGTCACTATGTTATTTAGTCACTACAGTAATTACAACTTGTGTTCGCATCCACAGGAACCACATGGGTTAGCCTACTCTATACAGTATTTACAACTTTACTAGGGTTCACTTCACAGCCACAGATGTTTCATCTAGTTATTGACATTATTTACACATTACGTTGTGTGTTTCAGTCACTGTTATTTAGTCACTACAGTAGTTACAACTTGTGTTCGCCTCCACAGGAACCACATGGGTTAGCCTACTCTATACCATATTTACAACCTTACTAGTGTTCACTTCACAGCCACAGATGGTTCATCTAGTTATTGACATGATTTACACATTACTTTGTTTCAGTCAGTATGTTATTTAGTCACTACAGTAATTATAACTTGTGTTCGCATCCACAGGAACCACATGGGTTAGCCAACTCTATACAGTATTTACAACATTACTAGTGTTCACTTCACAGCCACAGATGGTTCATCTAGTTATTGACATTATTTACACATTACTTTGTCTGTTTCAGTCAGTATTATTTAGTCACTACAGTAGTTACAACTTGTGTTCGCATCCACAGGAACAACATGGGTTAGCCTACTTTATACCATATTTACAACCTTACTAGTGTTCACTTCACAACCACAGATGGTTCATGTAGTTATTGACATTATTTACACATTACTTTGTCTGTTTCAGTCACTGTTATTTAGTCACTACAGTAATTATAACTTGTGTTCGCATCCACAGGAACCACATGGGTTACCCTACTCTATACATTATTTACAACTTTACTAGTGTTCACTTCACAACCACAGATGGTTCATGTAGTTCTTGACATGATTTAAGCATTACTTAGTCTGTTTCAGTCACTATGTTATTTAGTCACTACAGTAATTACAACTTGTGTTCGCATCCACAGGAACCACATGGGTTAGCCAACTCTATACAGTATTTACAACCTTACTAGTGTTCACTTCACAGCCACAGATGATTTATCTAGTTATTTCCATTATTTACACATTACTTTGTCTGTTTTAGTCACTACAGTAATTACAACTTGTGTTCGCATCCACAGGAACAACATGGGTTAGCCTACTCTATACAGTATTTACAACCTTACTAATGTTCACTTCACAGCCACAGATGGTTCATCTAGTTATTGACATGTTTTAAGCATTACTTTGTCTGTTTCAGTCACTATGTTATTTAATCACTACAGTAATTACAACTTGTGTTCGCATGCACAGGAACCACATGGGTTAGCCTACTCTATACAGTATTTACAATTTTATTAGTGTTCACTTCACAGCCACAGATGGTTCATCTAGTTATTGACATGATTTACACATTACGTTGTCTGTTTCAGTCACTATGTTATTTAGTCACTACAGTAATTACAACTTGTGTTCGCATCCACAGGAACCACATGGGTTAGCCAACTCTATACAGCATTTACAACCTTACTAGTGGTCACTTCACAGTCACAGATGGTTCATCTAGTTATTGACATTATTTACACATTACTTTGTCTGTTTCAGTCACTGTTATTTAGTCACTACAGTAATTATAACTTGTGTTCGCATCCACAGGAACCACATGGGTTAGCCTACTCTATACAGTATTTACAACCTTACTAGTGTTCACTTCACAGCCACAGATGGTTCATGTAGTTATTACCAGTATTTACACTTTACTTTGTCTGTTTCAGTCACTGTTATTTAGTCACTACAGTAGTTACAATTTGCGTTCGCATCCACAGGAACAACATGGGTTAGCCTACTCTATACAGTATTTACAAACTTACTAATGTTCACTTCACAGCCACAGATGGTTCATCTAGTTATTGACATTATTTACACATTACGTTGTCTGTTTCAGTCACTGTTATTTAGTCACGACAGTAATTACAACTTGTGTTCGCATCCACAGGAACCACATAGGTTAGCCTACTCTATACAGTATTTACAACCTTACTAGTGTTCACTTCACAGCCACAGATGGTTCATGTAGTTATTGACATTATTTACACATTACTTTGTCTGCTTCAGTCACTATGTTATTTAGTCACTACAGTAATTACAACTTGTGTTCGCATCCACAGGAACCACATGGGTTAGCCTACTCTATACCATATTTACAACCTTACTAGTGTTCACTTCACAGCCACAGATGGTTCATCTAGTTATTGACATGATTTACACATTACTTTGTCTGTTTCAGTCACTATGTTATTTAGTCACTACGGTAATTACAACTTGTGTTTGCATCCACAGGAACCACATGGGTTAGCCAACTCTATACAGTATTTACAACATTACTAGTGTTCACTTCACAGCCACAGATGGTTCATCTAGTTATTGACATTATTTACACATTACTTTGTCTGTTTCAGTCACTATTATTTAGTCACTACAGTAGTTACAACTTGTGTTCGCATCCACAGGAACAACATGGGTTAGCCTACTCTGTACATTATTTAAAACTTTACTAGTGTTCACTTCACAGCCACAGATGGTTCATCTAGTTATTGACATTATTTACACATTACTTTGTCTGTTTCAGTCACTATTATTTAGTCACTACAGTAGTTACAACTTGTGTTCGCATCCACAGGAACAACATGGGTTAGCCAACTCTGTACATTATTTACAACTTTACTAGTGTTCACTTCACAGCCACAGATGGTTCATGTAGTTATTGACATTATTTACACATTACGTTGTCTGTTTCAGTCACTATGTTATTTAGTCACTACAGTAGTTACAACTTGTGTTCGCATCCACAGGAACCACATGGGTTAGCCTACTCTATACCATATTTACAACCTTACTAGTGTTCACTTCACAGCCAAAGATGGTTCATCCAGTTATTGACATGATTTACACATTACTTTGTCTGTTTCAGTCAGTATATTATTTAGTCACTACAGTAATTATAACTTGTGTTCGCATCCACAGGAACCACTTGGGTTACCCTACTCTATACATTATTTACAACTTTACTAGTGTTCACTTCACAGCCACAGATGGTTCATGTAGTTATTGACATTATTTACACATTACTTTGTCTGTTTCAGTCACTGTTATTTAGTCACTACAGTAGTTACAACTTGTGTTCGCCTCCACAGGAACCACATGGGTTAGCCTACTCTATACAGCATTTACAACCTTACTAGTGTTCACTTCACAGCCACAGATGGTTCATCTAGTTATTGACATGATTTACACATTACTTTGTCTGTTTCAGTCACTATGTTATTTAGTCACTACAGTAATTATAACTTGTGTTTGCATCCACAGGAACCACATGGGTTAGCCAACTCTATACAGTATTTACAACATTACTAGTGTTCACTTCACAGCCACAGATGGTTCATCTAGTTATTGACATTATTTACACATTACTTTGTCTGTTTCAGTCACTATTATTTAGTCACTACAGTAGTTACAACTTGTGTTCGCATCCACAGGAACAACATGGGTTAGCCTACTCTGTACATTATTTACAACTTTACTAGTGTTCACTTCACAGCCACAGATGGTTCATGTAGTTATTGACATTATTTACACATTACGTTGTCTGTTTCTGTCACTATGTTATTTAGTCACTACAGTAATTATAACTTGTGTTCGCATCCACAGGAACCACATGGGTCAGCCTACTCTATACAGTATTTACAACCTTACTAGTGTTCACTTCACAGCCACAGATGGTTCATCTAGTTATTGACATGATTTACACATTACGTTGTCTGTTTCAGTCACTGTTATTTAGTCACTACAATAATTACAACTTGTGTTCGCATCCACAGGAACCACATGGGTAAGCATACTCTATACAGTATTTACAACCTTACTAGTGTTCACTTCACAGCCACAGATAGTTCATCCAGTTATTGACATTATTTACACATGAATTTGTCTGTTTCAGTCAGTATGTTATTTAGTCACTACAGTAATTATAACTTGTGTTCGCATCCACAGGAACCACATGGGTTAGCCAACTCTATACAGTATTTACAACCTTAATAGTGTTCACTTCACAGCCACAGATGATTCATATAGTTATTTACATTATTTACACATTACTTTGTCTGTTTCAGTCACTATGTTATTTAGTCACTACAGTAATTACAACTTGTGTTCGCATCCACAGGAACCACATGGGTTAGCCTACTCTATACCATATTTACAACCTTACTAGTGTTCACTTCACAGCCACAGAAGGTTCATGTAGTTATTGACATTATTTACACATTACTTTGTCTGCTTCAGTCACTGTTATTTAGTCACTACAATAATTATAACTTGTGTTCGCATCCACAGGAACCACATGGATTAGCCTACTCTATACCATATTTACAACCTTACTAGTGTTCACTTCACAGCCACAGATGGTTCATGTAGTTATTAACATTATTTACACATTACTTTGTCTGTTTCAGTCACTATGTTATTTAGTCACTACAGTAATTACAACTTGTGTTCGCATCCACAGGAACCACATGGGTTAGCCTACTCTATACAGTATTTACAACATTACTAGTGTTCACTTCACAGCCACAGATGGTTCATGTAGTTATTGACATTATTTACACATTACTTTGTCTGCTTCAGTCACTGTTATTTAGTCACTACAGTAGTTACAACTTGTGTTCGCCTCCACAGGAACCACATGGGTTAGTTAAAGTTAAAGTTAAAGTACCAATGATTGTCACACACACACTAGGTATGGCGAAATTATTCTCTGCATTTGACCCATCACCCTTGATCACCCCCTGGGAGGTGAGGGGAGCAGTGAGCAGCAGCGGTGGCCGCGCCCGGGAATCATTTTTGGTGATTTAACCCCCAATTCCAACCCTTGATGCTGAGTGCCAAGCAGGGAGGTAATGGGTCCCATTTTTAAAGTCTTTGGTATGACTCGGCCGGGATTTGAACTCACAACCTACCGATCTCAGGGCGGACACTCTAACCACTAGGCCACTGAGTAGGTAGCCTACTCTTTACCATATTTACAACCTTACTAGTATTGATTTCACAGCCACATATGGTTCATGTACTTATTGACATTATTTACACATTACTTTGTCTGCTTCAGTCACCATGTTATTTAGTCACGACAGTAATTACAACTTGGTGTTCGCATCCACAGGAACCACATGGGTTAGCCAACTCTATACAGTATTTACAACCTTACTAGTGTTTACTTCACAGCCACAGATAATTCATCTAGTTATTTACATTATTTACACATTACTGTGTCTGTTTTAGTCACTGTTATTTAGTCACTACAGTAATTACAACTTGTGTTCGCATCCACAGGAACCACATGGGTTAGCCTACTCTATACAGCATTTACAACCTTACTAGTGTTCACTTCACACAGTTGCCTCATCTAGTGTTTTACAGTATTTATACATTACTTTGGTTCATTTACACATTACATTTAAAATGATTCAATTATTCAATATAAACAGTAGAAATAATGAACAAAATGTTGTAAAACACCAATGAAATTAAAATGTAGCATTTAGACAGGCTAGTGTAGCAAAAATCATCACATGTGTGTTCTTAAATGTGTATTCCACGTCGAGAGCAGTTTTGATTTGGGCTTACATGGTAATTGTGCAACGGCAATTATATGATTGACATTGTCGGAGAGGTAATAATTTAACAGTACGTTTTGTAGTTTAAAAAGTAAAATTGCTTCGAGTTCGGTAAGCACAACCAGAATTATTCCGTACATTAGGCGCACCGAGTTATAAGGTGCACTGTCGATTTTTGAGAAAATGAAAGGATTTTAAGTGCGCCTTATTGTCCGAAAAATACAGTAATTGTATAGTTTGCATTGGTCTTGGATTGAAAGAAAGTAACAAACTGTATAATGCAGTGTATTCTTTAATAACAGGGTCAAAAAAGTAAGAGTCTGTAAACAGTATTTTGCTACAACGATTGTGTTGTTGTGGTTTTCGTCCTGGTCGTGGAACTGTGGACCAGCTCTATACTCTCGGCAGGGTCCTTGAGGGTGCATGGGAGTTTGCCCAACCAGTCTACATGTGTTTTGTGGACTTGGAGAAGGCATTTGACCGTGTCCCTCGGGAAGTCCTGTGGGGAGTGCTCAGAGAGTATGGGGTATCGGACTGTCTGATTGTGGCAGTCCGCTCCCTGTATGCTCAGTGCCAGAGCTTGGTCCGCATTGCCGGCAGTAAGTCGGACACGTTTCCAGTGAGGGTTGGACTCCGCCAAGGCTGCCCTTTGTCACCCATTCTGTTCATAACTTTTATGGACAGAATTTCTAGGCGCAGTCAGGGCATTGAGGGGATCTGGTTTGGTGGCTGCAGGATTAGGTCTCTGCTTTTTGCAGATGATGTGGTCCTGATGGCTTCATCTGGCCAGGATCTTCAGCTCTCACTGGATCGGTTCAGAGCCGAGTGTGAAGCGACTGGGATGAGAATCAGCACCTCCAAGTCCGAGTCCTTGGTTCTCGCCCGGAAAAGGGTGGAGTGCCATCTCCGGGTTGGGGAGGAGATCTTGCCCCAAGTGAAGGAGTTCAAGTACCTCGGAGTCTTGTTCACGAGTGAGGGAAGAGTGGATCGTGAGATCGACAGGCGGATCGGTGCGGCGTCTTCAGTAATGCGGACGCTGTATCGATCCGTTGTGGTGAAGAAGGAGCTGAGTCGGAAGACAAAGCTCTCAATTTACCGGTCGATCTACGTTCCCATCCTCACCTATGGTCATGAGCTTTGGGTCATGACCGAAAGGACAAGATCACGGGTACAAGCGGCCGAAATGAGTTTCCTCCGCCGGGTGGCGGGGCTCTCCCTTAGAGATAGGGTGAGAAGCTCTGCCATCCGGGGGGGAGCTCAAAGTAAAGCCGCTGCTCCTCCACATCGAGAGGAGCCAGATGAGGTGGTTCGGGCATCTGGTCAGGATGCCACCCGAACGCCTCCCTAGGGAGGTATTTAGGGCACGTCCGACCGGTAGGAGGCCGCGGGGAAGACCCAGGACACGTTGGGAAGACTATGTCTCCCGGCTGGCCTGGGAACGCCTCGGGGTCCCACAGGAAGAGCTGGACGAAGTGGCTGGGGAGAGGGAAGTCTGGGCTTCCCTGCTTAGGCTGCTGCGCCCGCGACCCGACCTCGGATAAGCGGAAGAAGATGGATGGATGGATGGATGGATGGATGGATTCTGTGGAGGGGGGCGTGGTCGCCGCGCCTCCTGCAAGGATGAGGTGTGTATGGACCGGCCTCGAAGCACAGCTGGCAGGTGATTGGATTACCCAGCTGGGGCCGATCATCCAATCACCCGCCATGCTTATCAGCAGCAGCCGGGCCGACACACACGGATGGCGTTGGAGTCGATGAGCAAGACGCACACTGAACATTGCCAGAGAGAAGACCAGAAAGACGACACGCCAGAAGGACTGACAAGTCGCGGGCGAGAGACTGAAAAGTTGTGTGCTGTCCTAGCGTGTGTGTGCGCTGCCAATAAAAAGACATTGTTGACACCAGACATCCGAGTTGTCAGCATCAGGAGAACCCGCCAGGGAGAGACGTTCACACATTCTATTGCATCGTGCAGGTGCACCAAATGTTCCGGGTACTCAGCGGAATACAATGTTTTCGTCTGAATATGTAAGATGGTGAAATCATTCTGTCTTCTCAATCATTCGAATCGTTTGCGAAACAATTATGAATACATTCACCAGGAGCAATCTGACTTTTGACAAGACCACACACACCTCAAAGTGTCAATTATAAAATGTACAGACAGTCTCTTCACGGCTGGTAATCACGCATTTTTTATCCGTTTTTTTTTTTGGCCTCAAATCACTTTGTGTCCTCTCTTTAAGCTCAGACAGCTCGCTGCCTTGACATTTGACTCAAGAAGTTCATTTCTGCGAGCGGATAATGTCTACTTCATCCATTTTCTAATCATCGGGGGGTTTTAATTTGCGGTTGAAATAAATCTACTGCAGCCGGTCCTCTGTGGTACATTTGTGCTGTCAATGTGGTAATTAATGTACAGATTTAGATTTAGGTCATTTCCTGTGCATCACTGTCGGAAGTGGTAAGCATGTGTGTGTGTGTGTGTGTGTGTGTGTGTGTGTGTGTGTGTGTGTGTGTGTGTGTGTCATACTTGCCAACCTTGAGACCTCCGATTTCGGGAGGTGGGGGGGTGGGGGGTGGGGGGCGTGGTCGGGGTGGGGCGGGGGCGTGGCTAAGAGGGGAGAAGTATATTTACAGCTAAAATTCACCAAGTCAAGTATTTCATATAAATATACTGTATATATATAGTAAAATAAATAAATATATATATATATATATATATATATATATATATATATATATATATATATATATATATATATATATATATATATATATATTTATATATATATAGTAAAATAAATATATATATATATATATATATATATATATGATAAAATAAATCTATATATATATATATAGCTAGAATTCACTGAAAGTGAAGTATTTTCTTATATATATATATATATATAGTAAAATAAATATATATATATATATATATATATATATGATAAAACAAATATATATATATATATATATATATATAGCTAGAATTCACTGAAAGTGAAGTATTTTCTTATATATACATATATATATATATATATAGTAAAATAAATCTATATATATATATATATGATAAAATAAATATATATATATATATATATATATATATATATATATATAGCTAGAATTCACTGAAAGTGAAGTATTTTCTTATATATATATATATATATATATATATATATATATATATATATATATATATATATATATGATAAAATAAATATATATATATATATATATATATAGCTAGAATTCACTGAAAGTGAAGTATTTTCTTATATATATATATATATATATATATAGCTAGAATTCACTGAAAGTGAAGTATTTTCTTATATATACATATATATATATATATAGTAAAATAAATATATATATATATATATATGATAAAATAAATCTATATATATATATATATATATATAGCTAGAATTCACTGAAAGTGAAGTATTTTCTTATATATATATATATATGATAAAATAAATATATATATATATATATAGCTAGAATTCACTGAAAGTGAAGTATTTTCTTATATATATATATATATATATATATATATATAGCTAGAATTCACTGAAAGTGAAGTATTTTCTTATATATACTGTATATATATATATATATAGTAAAATAAATATATATATATATATATATATATATATATGATAAAATAAATCTGTACATATATATATATATATATATATATATAGCTAGAATTCACTGAAAGTGAAGTATTTTCTTATATATATATATATATATATATATATATATATATATATATATATATATATATGATACAATAAATATATATATATACATAGCTAGAATTCACTGAAAGTGAAGTATTTTCTTATATATATATAAATATATATATATATATATATATATATATATATATATATATATATATATATATATATATATATATATATATGTATATATATATATACATACATATATATATATATATCAAGAGGGACAGAGACAGCGCACAGTGCATGTGGATCACATGTTACCATGGTGAGAAAACATGGAGAGACTGGAATGTAATAGAGTGATCTTTGTTTGTCTGTTGCCATCTCCTGGTGAATGTTGGCTATAGCGTACTGGGGTTACTTTTTGGTTGGCCAACGATTTACGTGATGTTGCGCACCTGACGTCAAGTGTGTGAGTCTGTTCTGAAGTCTACAGTAAAGAGACGTACTTCATCCCTTCGCCTGTTTAATGCCTCCAACTCAATATATTAAAACAACATTGCTCCATGCGGAGGGGGCGTGGCCTCCAGGTCCGCCTGAATTTCGGGAGATTTTCGGGAGAAAATGTGTCCCGGGAGGTTTTCGGGAGAGGCGCTGAATTTCGGGAGTCTCCCGGAAAATCCGGGAGGGGTTGGCAAGTATGGTGTGTGTGTGTGTGTGTGTGTGTGTGTGTGTGTGTGTGCAATACAACGTTTGTGTCCTTTTCGCGTTGAGCTATTTAAGAAAGCACGACGTTTAATAAACAAACATTTGCCAAAATCCCATGTTAAGAGCAATAAAAACTTGAAAGTAATCCGTCTGAGGTACATTTTTTAAAGACAAAAACTTTCATCCGAGATTAATCTCGATTAAATACAACTGGTTGTTCCTACTATTTTTTTTTTTTGACATGGTGAAGTGTGAAACTGTAAATATTCCAGGTATTATTGTGTGTTCCCATGTTGAAAATAAACAAAACAAAAAACACCGAACTGACAAAATGCAATTACCGTATTTTTCGGACTATAAGGCGAACTTAAAATCCTTTCCTTTTCTCAAAACTCGAGGGTGCGCCTTATAACCCGGTGCGCCTAATGTACGGATTAATTTTGGTTGTGCTTACCGACCTCGAAGCTATTTTATTAGGTACATGGTGTAATGATAAGTGTGACCAGTAGATGGCAGTCACACATAAGAGATTAATGGCGCCTTCACAGATGTGTAAGTTACCCATGCCTTGGGCACTAATACACCCCCATACCATCACACATGCTGGCTTTTACACTTTGCGCCGAGAACAATCCGGATGGTTCTTTTCCTCTTTGGTCCGGAGGACACGACGTCCACAGTTTCCAAAAAACAATTTGAAATGTGGACTCGTCGGACCACAGAACACTTTTCCACTTTGCATCAGTCCATCTTAGATGAGCTCGGGCCCAGCGAAGCCGACGGCGTTTCTGGGTGTTGTTGATAAATGGCTTTCGCTTTGCATAGTAGAGTTCTAACTTGCACTTACAGATGTAGCGACCAACTGTAGTTACTGAGAGTTGTTTTCTGAAGTGTTCCTGAGCCCATGTGGTGATATCCTTTACACACTGATGTCGCTTTTCTATGCAGTACCTCATGAGGGATCCAAGGTCCGTAATATCATCGCTTACATATAGTGATTTCTCCAGGTTTTTTTAACCTTTTTGATATTACAGACCCTAGATGGTGAAATTCCTAAATTCCTTGCAATAGCTGGTTGAGAAATGTTGTTCTTAAACTGTTCAACAGTTTGCTCACGCGTTTGTTGACAAAGTGGTGACCCTCGCCCCGTCCTTGTTTGTGAATGACTGAGCATTTCATGGAAGCTGCCTTTATACCCAATCATGGCACCCACCTGTTCCCAATTAGCCTTCCAAAATAAGTGTTTGATGAGCATTCCTCAACTTTCCCAGTCTCTTTTGCCACTTAAGCCAGCTTTTTTGAAACATGTTGCTGGCAACAAATTCCAAATGCGCTAATATTTGCAAAAAATAACAACGTTTCCCAGTTCCAACGTTTAGTATCTTGCCTTTGCAGTCTATTCAATTGAATATAAGTTGAAAAGGATTTGCAAAATATTGTATTCTGTTTTTATTTACCATTTACACAACGTCACAACTTCACTGGTTTTGGGTTTTGTTTGGGTTTGAAGTCATTTCTAGTATTTATTGAGCAGAAAACTGGACTTCAAGACTATTGTGCATGCGTGCAGGGCCGGCCCGTGGCATAGGCCGTATAGGCAAATGCTAAGGGCGCCGTCCATCAGGGGGCGCCACGCCAGTGCCACAAATGTTGGAGGAAAAAAAAAAAAAAAAAAAAGTTGGTACTATTATTTCTAAATACAAAAAATAATCCCACGTTAATTAAAATGCAAAGTAAAGCCTATTTAATAGAAATATTATTTGTTACAACATTACGCCCCCCCCCCCCCTCCCCCCGCACGGTGCGCCCCCTCCCTTCCCGTATCATGACTCTTTTTGGACGTCACCACATCAAAAAATCAACACAAGATGTCAAAACGGCCAAAACTGTCAGGTGCCCAGGGAAGAAAAAAGAGAAAAGAAGAGGAGGAGAAACGAGAAAAAGACAGAGGTAGCAGGTAGGTAACGTTAGCCTACATGAAATTATTTGTCTGTTACAGAATGTGATAGTAACCTGGCTTTTTAGCATTAAGCTAATGTTACATGATTCGGCAATTGCTAATCAATAAATAGCTAGTTCTGTTTTAACGTCGGGTTAATATTGTGGAGGGGGCTGAATTGTTATGGAAAATAATAATGTAACGTTAGGTAATTACAGTACTCCCACCTTACATTCCTCAGGGACATTCGTATTAGATCTTTTAAGCAGGTGTTTTTTGTTTACATTGTTATTGCCTTCTGGTTAGCTAATGTTTGCCCTGCAGGTAATAGTCACTTTTACACCCCTTTGTATATTACCGTATTTTCCGCACTATAAGGCGCACCTAAAAACCACAAATTTTCTCAAAAGCTGACAGTGCGCCTTATAACCCGGTGCGCTTTATATATGGATAAATATTAAGATTCATTTTCATAAAGTTTAGGTCTCGCAACTACGGTAAACAGCCGCCATCTTTTTTCCCCGTAGAAGAAGCGCGCGGTGCATGCTGGGATATGTGACGTTTCATTTCCATTTGTGTGTTTATGTAAAGACCCCAAAATGGCTCCTATTAAGTGTGTTGTCTGTCTAATTATAAATAATGCAGACGAGGCGTGTTAACTGAGTTCTCAACGTTTACTCACAGCGTGCTCATAACCACATTCTAACTGCCAGCATACAACGCTTCTCAGGGCTACCGCGCATGCTCGTAACTATCGTTGCATGCTGGGTAGTGTAGTTGTTATATTTGCTAGCTCATAACAGCACATTGAGAGACACGCTTACGCGCTTAATTCAATACTCGCCGTCATTCCGGGTGGATTGACAAAAGACCTCCAGCCGCTAGATATTGGTGTCAACAGGGCATTCGAAGCTAGACTGCTAACTGCGTGGGAACAATGGATGACAGAAGGCGAACACACCTTCACTAAGACGAGGAGGCAGCGCCAGACGACGCCAACATCTGCCAGTGGATCGTAAATTTGCCCAGCTTTTCACTTCGGACACCGAAGACGAAGGATTTACGAATGAAGAATAACTTCAGAAAGTGAGCGCTATGTTTATTTTGTGTGTTGTGACATTAACGTTCGAGCAACATTATGTTGCTATTGCTCTGCACTATTTTGAATTTTACTATGTTTGTGATTGCACATTTGCGTACATTTTGGGGGTGAACAGAGTTGTTAGAACGCTGGTTTTTAATATATTATTAAAGTTTGACTGACCTATCTGACTGTTTTTTTGACATTCCCTTTAGCGCAGCGTAGGCGCGGCTTATAGTCCGGGGCGGCTTATTGGTGGACAAAGTTATGAAATATGCCATTCATTGAAGGTGCGGCTAATAATCCGGTGTGCCTTATAGTGTGGAAAATACGGTAGGTATAGTTGTAAATAAAAAAAAAAGGTCAAAGACAAAGCTATTCGGTTTCTTGTGAGTATATACACTTCACTGCCGATGTGGGGTGGCGCCACCTAAAATCTTGCCTAGGGCGCCAGATTGGTTAGGGCCGGGCCTGCATGCGTGTGTTCATACTTGACAGCGGCGCAGAGTGGAATCCAAATCGTGATCGCGTTAATTGGTCCGTCTTCAGACTGACAAAAATCCCCGTCGTGTCTTTTGCCGCTCTCGAAAAAACGAGACCAGTGGCGAGCGCCCCCGGGCGTCAGAAATCACTGATCCAAGTTAAGTTGTTTTGGTGAAATTAAGTACTTTTACTAATGGGTCACCCTACTGCATGGCCCCAGGCCACCTTGAGAATACCACTGGAGTGAGACGGTCTGAGGACGAGACGGAGTGACACGCTTTGCTATTTCCTGTCCGTGTGGCCTGCAGCTACACGTTCTCATGAGAGGACGATGACATTGTGACAGCCAATGGGAGCGCGGCACGCTTCTGTGGGTATTTGTCTAATTGCCTGAGTGGGGTGAGTGGGACCGTTTTCCCTCTGAGGTTGACTTGACGCCATGCAGAGGTGGGTAGTAACGCGCTACATTTACTCCGTTACATCTACTTGAGTAACTTTTGGGATAAATTGTACTTCTAAGAGTAGTTTTAATGCAACATACTTTTACTTTTACTTGAGTATATTTATAGAGAAGAAACGCTACTTTTACTCCGCTACTTTTATCTACATTCAGCTCGCTACTCGCTACTAATTTTTATCGATCTGTTAATGCACGCTTTGTTTGTTTTGGTCCGTCAGACAGACCTTCATAGTGCCTGCGTTTCAACAAATACAGTCACTGGTGACCTTCACTCCGTTCCACCAATCAGATGCAGTCACTGGTGACGTTGGACCAATCAAACAGAGCCAGGCGGTCACATGACCTGACTTAAACAAGTTGAAAAACTTATTGGGGTGTTACCATTTAGCAGAGGTGTGGACTCGAGTCACATGACTTGGACTCGAGTCAGACTCGAGTCATGAATTTGATGACTTTAGACTCGACTTGACAAAATGTAAAAAGACTTGCAACTCGACTTCGACTTTAACATCAATGACTTGTGACTTCACTTGGACTTGAGCCTTTTGAATTGACATGACTTGACATGACTTGCTACTTTCCCCAAAACCCAAAGATGAAAAAGTTATTCGGGAGCGCTCCGTATTTTTCATCGTGTACTTGTCTATCAGCGTTGCGTGTGTCAGCTGGTGTGCTCTCAGTACAACAGCCAATCAAATTAGATCTACTTTGTTTTCATCACACAGCATTCATCCAATCAAATTGCAGGACAACCAACGAAGAAGACATGTCCAAACCACACGCCAGTGAACAAAAAATGATACCTAAAATAATTTCGTTTGGGTATAAAAATTACGAGGTGGTCAACACAAAACGGTTTGCAGTATGCAACACATGCGGTTCCAAAATTACTGATGGAGAGGCAACAACTTCCAACTTCGTCCGGCATTTGAAGTTGCACAAAGAACGGTAAGTTTTGAATGTAAGATAACGTTTATTGGCTAAGTAACGTGACTTTTATTTGCTGTGTAGTTAAATCAGTGAGGCTGTAAACTCACTGCTAACGTTATAACGTTATTGCAAACACAGGAATCTGTTGCAGTTCACTACCTTATTCATACTTTTTGTTCAGTGATTTTTTTCAAGCAGGGTTACGTTAGTCAATATATCACACGTAACGTTAGACGGCGGTCAGCAGCACCGCGTATTTTAGCTACCTAAAAAAAAAGACAAAAATAGTAAAATAAAGGTCAGTTAAAATGTATACTATATTATGAATATGTGTACTGTTTTAGCTAGCTTTCTGACATACTGTTGGTTGTTTACCTCAGTGGTCCCCAACCACCGGGCCGCGGCCCGGTACTGGTCCGTGGATCGATTGGTATCGGGCCGCACAAGAAATATTTTTCTTTTTTTTTTTCTTTTTTTAATTAAATCAACATAAAAAACACAAGATACACTTACAAGTAGTGCACCAACCCAAAACAACTCTCTCCCCCCTTTTGTTCTGGGCATTGAACATGAAGACTCTTCCTTCACTGTTCCGAGTGGCCATGAGAGTCTTGGCAGTGCCTGCCTCCAGTGCTCCAGTGGAGCGAGTTTTCAGCCATGGTGGCATCATACTACGCCCCCATCGTGCACAAATGACTGACAGACTCTTGGCTAATTTGGTCTTTTGCAAATGCAATGCAGCATAGGGCCCTGACATATAAAAAGTACAACTTTTTTGTTATGTTCACGTATATGTCATGTTTTTTCAATGTTAACACTTTTGTACAAATAAGTATATTTGCACTTTATTTTTCAATGTGTTTGTTCTGTAAAGGAATGAGTTAATGTTTAAAATGACTGGTTAATAGTGCTATTATAAAGTGCAATGTCAGCACAATTTTCTTTCCTGCAATTTAAAATGCACTTGTTTTAATAAATAAATACAGCGTTTGAAAAGCATACACAATCTGTGTTAATATATTAGTCTGTGGTTAAAAGGACTTGAAAGGACTCGAAACTCAAAATGCAGGACTTAGGACTTGACTTGAGACTTTCCAGTCTTGACTTTGGACTTGACTCGGACTTGCCCTGTCTTGACTCGGGACTTGACTCGGACTTGAGGGCAAAGACTTGAGACTTACTTGTGACTTGCAAAACAATGACTTGGTCCCACCTCTGCCATTTAGTGGTCAATTGTACTGTACTGTGCAATCTACTAATAAAAGTTCCAATCAATCAATCAAAAGTGTGAAGGAAAAAAGACCCTTTCAACCGTACATCCCGTCAAAAGCCTAAAGACTGACTGCACAGTTCCTGTCTTCACAATAAAAGTGCCGCTCCATCGCGCCTGCGCTTTCAAAATAAGAGTCTCCGAAAGCCAGCGTTAACAAGCCAGCAAGCTAGCAAGCGACGGAGTTTGCCGCCAATGTATTTCTTGTAAAGTGTATAAAAACGGATATGGAAGCTGGACAAATAAGAAACGGCTCTTTAGCGCCGCCCTAGTGGCTCTCTGGAGCTTTTTCAAAAATGTATGAAAAATGGAAAAAGTTGAGGGGAAGAAAAAATATTTTTTGTTTTAATATGCTTTCTGTAGGAGGACAAACATGACACAAACCTCCCTAATTGTTATAAAGCACACTGTTTATATTAAACATGCTTCACTGATTAGAGTATTTGGCGAGCGCCGTTTTGTCCTACTAATTTTGGCAGTCCTTGAACTCACCTTAGTTTGTTTACATGTATATTTTTCTGCGACTTTCTCGGACGTGTTTTATGCCACTTCTTTTTCTGTCTCATGTTGTCCACCAAACTTTTAACGTTGTGCATGAATCCACAAAGGTGAGTTTTGTTGATGTTATTGACTTGTGTGGAGTGCTAATCAGACATATTTGGTCACTGCATGACTGCGAGCTAATCGATGCTAACATGCTATTTAGGCTAGCTATATGTACATATTGCATAATTATGCCTCATTTGTAGCTATATTTGAGCTCATTTAGTTTCCTTTAAGTCATATTAATTCAATGTATATCTCATGACACACTATCTGTATGTAATATGGCTTTTAAGTTTTTGCGGCTCCAGACAGATTTGTTTTTGTATTTTTGGTCCAATAAGGCTCTTTCAACATTTTGGGTTGCCGACCCCTGTATTAGACAGAAAGGAGGAACTTTTTTCTCCTCCATTTGAAAACGTGGACGTTATCATCACTACTGTCTGATTACAATCAATGCAAGTCATCAGAATCAGGTAATACACCAACTTATATTCTTGTTTTCATGAAAGAAAGGAATCTATATGTGTTAAACATGCATGTATATTCATAAAAACACCTTTAACATGTAAACAAAAACGGCAAAATAAATAAATATAAATGATATACTGTATATATCAATGTATGTATATATATATGTGTATATATATATATATATGTGTGTGTATATATATATATATATATATATATATATATATATATGTCTTAATAAGGTTATCCACAAAATAGTGCTCGATACCGTAGTAGAGCGCAATATATGTATGTGTGGGGAAAAAAAATCACAAGACTATTTCATCTCTACAGGCCTGTTTCATGAGGGGGGGTACCCTCAATCGTCAGGAGATTTTAATGGGAGCATTCGCATACCATGGTTTATATAGGGCACAGAGTGGGTGGGTACAGGCTGGCCTAGGGGCGTGGTGATTGGCTCATGTGTTACCTAGGAGGTGTTTCCGTCTATGGCGGCATGTTGTTACAATTTCGCTGCGCTTGTTGAGGGATGACAGGTCTGGACGGTAAATAATAAACAGTTTCTCTTTCAAGCATAGGTTGCATCTTTTATTACCACTATTGTAAGGTGTGCTGGATGCAAGAATTTGCCATGTTATTGAATATTCAACATTATTGTCTTTGAGGTCCCAAATGTGTTTGCTGAGTTCTGTGGTATTTCGCAGGTTTTTGTTCCTGAAAGAAGCCTTGTGGTTGTTCCATCTGGTTTTGAATTCACCCTCGGTTAATCCTACATATGTGTCGGATGTGTTAATGTCCTTGCGGGGTGCTTACAAACATCAGTTGTCTACCAATCTAAGGTAATACGCAAGGACATTAACACATCCGACACATATGTAGGATTAACCGAGGGTGAATTCAAAACCAGATGGAACAACCACAAGGCTTCTTTTAGGAACAAAAACCTGCGAAATACCACAGAACTCAGCAAACACATTTGGGACCTCAAAGACAATAATGTTGAATATTCAATAACATGGCAAATTCTTGCATCCAGCACACCTTACAATAGTGGTAATAAAAGATGCAACCTATGCTTGAAAGAGAAACTGTTTATTATTTACCGTCCAGACCTGTCATCCCTCAACAAGCGCAGCGAAATTGTAACAACATGCCGCCATAGACGGAAACACCTCCTAGGTAACACATGAGCCAATCACCACGCCCCTAGGCCAGCCTGTACCCACCCACTCTGTGCCCTATATAAACCATGGTATGCGAATGCTCCCATTAAAATCTCCTGACGATTGAGGGTACCCCCCCTCATGAAACAGGCCTGTAGAGATGAAATAGTCTTGTGATTTTTTTTCCCCACACATACATATATATATATATATATATATATATATATATATATATATATGTGTGCGTGTGTATATGTTACTCATCAGTTACTCAGTACTTGAGTAGTTTTTTCACAACATACTTTTTACTTTTACTCAAGTAAATATTTGGGTGACTACTCCTTACTTTTACTTGAGTAATAAATCTCTAAAGTAACAGTACTCTTACTTGAGTACAATTTCTGGCTACTCTACCCACCTCTGACGCCATGTGATCATTTATTCCATTTTTTCTTTCTTTGACACGTTTGCTCTGGTTCTCTGCTCTCTCTCTTCTAAATTACCTAAAGATTGCCCAAAACATTTGTGATCATGCGTCTCTCCTGGAGGAATAACTGACTGCCACGCTTAGCAGAGCTCATTGAACCTGATAAGTGTACAGCTGTTATCTTGGACCGGTTGCCAAAAACTAAACTGGTTAAAGGAGAGAGTGGATGTAAATTTCATTGGTTGGACCGGCACGGGTACCATTCATGTTGTCATGACTTGGTCCGGGGTGTATGCTTTTCCAGGATGCAACGGAAAGTTGGCTCGTGCGAGACGGGAATGAAGGTACATGATTTATTATTATCAAAAAAAAGGAATAAATGAAAGCGCGCACAGTGGCGGAGAATAAACTATGAAACCAAAAGACTATTGCAAAAAAGTACAAACAAAAAACACGCACAATGGCGGAGAACAAACTATGAAACCAAAAAGACTATAAATATGGAACAAAAACTTACCTGGCTTGGACAAAAGTAGTTGCTTGAGGAATTGACATGAAAAGAAGTATCAGGCATGAACAGAGCATAAATGTGTTGAGGTCGTCAGGACGAACAACAGAAAATGAATGAACTTAAATACTATGGACATGATTAGTGAAAGCAGGTGCGTGACTCAAAACGTGAAACAGGTGCGTGACGTGACAGGTGAAAACTAATGGTTGCTACGGTGACCAGACAAGGGAGTGAAAAGACAGAAACTAAACAAAACATGACTTAAAACAAAACATGATAATACATGTTGGTTTTCATGTTCCGTTTTGAGAGAAAGACTTGTGTCTTAATTGTATTTAAAGGGGAACATTATCACAATTTCAGAATGGTTAAAACCATTAAAAATCAGTTCCCAGTGGCTTATTATATTTTTCGAAGTTTTTTTCAAAATGTTACCCATCACGCAATATCCCTAAAAAAAAAGCTTCAAAGTGCCTGATTTTAACCATCGTTATATACACCCGTCCATTTTCCTGTGACGTCACATAGTGAAGCCAACACAAGCAAACATGGCAGAAAGAACAGCAAGCTATAGCGACATTAGCTCGGATTCAGACTCGGATTTCAGCGGCTTAAGCGATTCAACAGATTACGCATGTATTGAAACGGATGGTTGTAGTGTGGAGGCAGGTAGCGAAAACGAAATTGAAGAAGAAACTGACGCTATTGAGACATATCGGTTTGAACCGTATGCAAGCGAAACTGACGAAAACACGGAAGAAAGCGAGGACGAATTCGGCGATCGCCTTCTAACTAACGATTGGTATGTGTTTGTTTGGCATTAAAGGAAACTAACAACTATGAACTAGGTTTACAGCATACGAAATACATTTGGCAACAACATGCACTTTGAGAGTGCAGACAGCCCAATTTTCATCAATTAATATATTCTGTAGACATACCCTCATCCGCGCTCTTTTCCTGAAAGCTGATCTGTCCAGTTTTGGAGTTGATGTCAGCAGGCCAGGGAAGCTAGGGTCGATAAGGGGTTTAGCTCGCTCGTCTGCGGGAACAAACTGCCGCCATTGCTTGCCGTGCTACCGAGGCCCTTTGTCCCTGAATTGCTCACACACTCCGGCAGATTCACTGGGGGTCTGGCGGCAGATTTCTTTGACTTTATCGTTGGAAATGCATCTGCTTTGAGTGTCGCAGGATATCCACACATTCTTGCCATCTCTGTCGTAGCATAGCTTTCGTCGGTAAAGTGTGCGGAACAAACGTCCAATTTCTTGCCACTTTCGCATCTTCGGGCCACTGGTGCAACTTGAATCCGTCCCTGTTCGTGTTGTTACACCCTCCGACAACACACCGACGAGGCGTGATGTCTCCAAGGTACGGAAAACAGTCGAAAAAACGGAAAATAACAGAGCTGATTTGACTCGGTGTTTGAGAAAATGGCGGATTGCTTCCCGATGTGACGTCACGTTGCAAGAGCGAATAATAGAAAGGCGTTTAATTCGCCAAAATTCACCCATTTAGAGTTCGGAAATCGGTTAAAAAAATATATGGTCTTTTTTCTGCAACATTAAGGTATATATTGACGCTTACATAGGTCTGGTGATAATGTTCCCCTTTAACACATAGAGTAGGCTACTGTGGAGGATGCATTTATGTTAAAGAGTTCTTTCTTTTTACATAGTCATGTTTAGAGGACCTAGCACTTTTCCTTTGTATATTCTACCAGTTTCTTTAGACATTTCAGATGCCTGGTTAGTGTCTTCACCCTTGGAATGTGAAATACAACGCCCACTCTTTCCTTATCAGTGTTGTGCGGGGGAAAGATGGGTGTTTTCTTTTTGTGCAAAGGAGTTGGCTTTTCCGTTTGAATGTCAGATCAATTAGAGTAGCCGATATGAATGTATTGATTAAACTGATCTCCTAAAGCTTTAGTAAAACTTAAAAATATTCCAATTATGTTTTGATGGTCCTTCTTACTCAGCATATATGTCGTCGAAATAACTTGGGATTGACCAGTAACTTAGATTTCCTGGGAAGAAGAACTGGTCCGACGCAACACTACATACAAAACCCAAAACCAGTTAAGTCGGCACGTTGTGTAAATCGTACATAAAAATAGAATACAATGATTTGCTAATCCTGTTCAACCTATATTGAATTGAACAGACTGCAAAGACAAGATACTTAATGTTCCAACTGCTAAACGTTGATATTTTTTTGCAAATATTAGCTCATTTGGAATTTGATGCCTGCAACTTGTTTCAAAAAAGCTGGCAAAGAAGACTGAGAAAGTTGAGGAATGCTCATCAAACACTTATTTGGAACATCCCACAGGCGAACAGGCTAATTGGGATCAGGTGGGTGCCATCATTGGGTATAAAAGCCGCTTCCTTGAAGTGCTCAGTCATTCACAAACAAGGATGGGGCGAGGGTCACCACTTTGTGAACAAATGTGTGAGAAAATTGTCCAACAGTTTAAGAACAACATTTCTCAACCAGCTATTGCAAGGAATTTAGGGATTTCACCATCTACAGTCCGTAATATCATCAAAAGGTTCAGAGAATCTGGAGAAATCACTGCACGTGAGCGGCAAGGCCGAAGAATCCGTCCCCTCAGGGGGTGCTGCATCAAAAACCGACACAGTGTGTAAAGGATATCACCCCATGGGCTCAGGAACACTTCAGAAAACCACTGTCAGTAACTATAGTTTGTCCCTTTTTCTGTAAGTGTGCTGACGGCGAGACACGGCTGGCAGGTGATTAGATTTCACAGGTGGTACGTGTTTAACAGTAATCGGCCGGGAGCAGAGGGGGAGGAGGATCGGTGAGACTGAAAAGTCTGGAGAAAACTTTGTTGATAAAACATATGAGTGTTAACACTTTGTTAAAACCTGCAAGCTTGGATCCTGTAAAGTGTCTGTCAGTGGGACCGCTAGGAAGCGACTTCACACCCGAACATTCTGGCTGTCTCATCCAGTAAAAACAATGTTTATAATTCCATTCCGTTTTTTAAGTAAGTGTTTACATTTTGCTTTATATTCATTATTTCACTTATTTTTTTGTCTGGTTTTGTATTTGTTTTGTATCATCCCGTGAGGTGTATATTACTTTTTTTGTTCGGTTTGCACTTCATGAAGTTTTGCACTTGTTGTTTTTTTGGGGGGGTGTTTTTTGTTTGCTTTCATTATATTTGGATGTATTTGTTTGGTTTGTATGCTTGTGAATCTGGGCTATCCATGAAATAAGACTACTTATTATGTTGAAGGGGTGCAGGAACTATAAGATTTTCTTCATCCTGTTCCTTCTTAAGCATAGGTGTGTAAATATGTGTTTAGTTGCTAAAGTTTAATTGTTTATTGATCAGAAATGCACATCAATAAAGGAGATTAAAAAAATTTTTTAAATAAGGCAGTCTGTCATAACTTAGTATTCAGACATTATTGTGAGGTTTTATATTAGTGTTCCTAAAAATAGATATACCAGCCCCCAGACACATTTTTTTCTCTAAATTTGGATTAATGGCTCTAATTATCATACTAAAAGGAAAACATGCATACCCCCATTACATCCACACATTCAGGAACATTCCTTTTCCCAGAACTGAATTAATAATAATAATGGATTCGATTTATGAGAGTCTTGGTTGACAAGACTCTGCAACATCGAAGTGGACATCGGGGGCGGTACCTCTGGATTGGCAGACCGGGGTGGTGGTTCCTCTCTTTAAGAAGGGGAACCGGAGGGTGTGTTCCAACTATCGTGGGATCACACTCCTCAGCCTTCCCGGTAAGGTCTATTCAGGTGTACTGGAGAGGAGGCTACGCCGGATAGTCGAACCTCGGATTCAGGAGGAACAGTGTGGTTTTCGTCCTGGTCGTGGAACTGTGGACCAGCTCTATACTCTCGGCAGGGTCCTTGAGGGTGCATGGGAGTTTGCCCAACCAGTCTACATGTGCTTTGTGGACTTGGAGAAGGCATTCGACCGTGTACCCCGGGAAGTCCTGTGGGGAGTGCTCAGAGAGTATGGGGTAACGGACTGTCTTATTGTGGCAGTTCGCTCCCTGTATAATCAGTGCCAGAGCTTGTAAGTCGGACACGTTTCCAGTGAGGGTTGGACTCCGCCAAGGCTGCCCTTTGTCACCGATTCTGTTCATAACCTTTATGGACAGAATTTCTAGGCGCAGTCAGGGCGTTGAGGGGATCTGGTTTGGTGGCTGCAGGATTAGGTCTCTGCTATTTGCAGATGATGTGGTCCTGATGGCTTCCTCTGGCCAAGATCTTCAGCTCTCGCTGGATCGGTTCGCAGCCGAGTGTGAAGCGACTGGGATGGGAATCAGCACCTCCAAGTCCGAGTCCATGGTTCTCTCCCGGAAAAGGGTGGAGTGCCATCTCCGGGTTGGGGAGGAGATCTTGCCCCAAGTGGAG
This sequence comes from Nerophis lumbriciformis, assembly GCF_033978685.3. NCBI lineage: Eukaryota > Metazoa > Chordata > Actinopteri > Syngnathiformes > Syngnathidae > Nerophis > Nerophis lumbriciformis. The sequence goes on from NC_084562.2 coordinate 23,972,688, forward strand.
GAGTTTAAGTACCTCGGAGTCTTGTTCACGAGTGGGGGAAGAGTGGATCGTGAGATCGACAGGCGGATCGGTGCGGCATCTTCAGTAATGCGGACGCTGTATCGATCCGTTGTGGTGAAGAAGGAGCTGAGCCGGAAGGCAAAGCTCTCGATTTACCGGTCGATCTATGTTCCCATCCTCACCTATGGTCATGAGCTTTGGGTCATGACCGAAAGGACAAGATCACGGGTACAAGCGGCCGAAATGAGTTTCCTCCGCCGAGTGGCGGGGCTCTCCCTTAGAGATAGGGTGAGAAACTCTGTCATTCGGGGGGGAGCTCAAAGTAAAGCCGCTGCTCCTCCACATCGAGAGGAGCCAGATGAGGTGGTTCGGGCATCTGGTCAGGATGCCACCCGAACGCCTCCCTAGGAAGGTGTTTCGAGCACGTCCGACCGGCAGGAGGCCACGGGGAAGACCCAGGACACACGCTGGGAAGACTATGTCTCCCGGCTGGCCTGGGAACGCCTCGGAATCCCCCGGGAGGAGCTGGACGAAGTGGCTGGGGAGAGGGAAGTCTGGGCTTCCCTGCTTAAGCTGCTGCCCCCGCGACCCGACCTCGGATAAGCGGAAGAAGATGGAATGATGGATGGATGGATGGATGGATTCGATTTATATAGCGCTTTTCTCGGCACTCAAAGCGCTTCACAGAGAAGTGAGAACCCATCATTCATTTGTACAACTCATTCATTCATCATTCATTCACCGGTGTGAACCTTTCCCCAGAACTGAATTGTCTGTTGATATCCTCTTTGTGGACAAAGTCATGGAATTTTAGGTCAATTAACTACATTTTTTAGAGATAAAACTTTTAAATCAGTCACCGGAACACAACACAAGGGTAGAATGTATACTATCCATGTATAGAGAAAATACTTCGGGCAGTGATGTAGTGGAGGGAATACAACCTGTTTGAGCCCACTGCAACAAGCCAGCTATTTATATTATGTGTATAATTGCAACAATTATATAACAAGCTCTAAATGAAATTTGATGCATCTGTTCCACAATAACGACATATGTACATGCTCTAGACATTGTAAAAACAACCCAAAAAAATATAAAAGACATTTTACTTACTTGAATCTGATGAATCCAGTCCAATGAAACAAATAGATGTTGTGAAAGTGGCCGTTTTCTGTCATCCTCGTTGCTGTGTTGTACATTCGAACCAAAGATGGCTAAACGTAGAGCCTGTTTAACACCAAATTGTGCATTATGATTGGCACTGAGATGCCAGCTGAGGGGTTTAAGGAAGCACTGTTTTGAGAAGAGCATTTCACTGTGTGAACCGTTTAAAAAAGTGCCTTTTATATTCCTGAAGACGTCAGCAAATTCTAATAAATGACGTGATTTTTTTTTTTTTTTATTTTTTTTACATTTTGAGTTGTAGCTGTATAGTGGGGAGAAGTCATAATTAAATGTAATTTAGCCTCTTACAGACACATGAAAAGTCCATATTTGTATGGTAGTTATAGTTTAGCAGAGGGGAACTGCACTTTTTTTTTTTAAACGTTTATCCTTTTTTTATGCATTCTAACTCGTAAATAAATGCTAGCAGAAGTCAGCCAACAATGCAGGTAATGAATTCGCTCTCTTTGGCCTATAAAGCGCTCTAAAAAAACATCCAAAAACATCCATCAACCTCTTATACACACCTTGTAAGTATACATAGTCATCGACGTCCCACTGGGGTGAGTTTTTCCTTGCCCTTATGTGGGCTTTGTACCGAGGATGTCATTGTGGCTTGTGCAGCCCTTCGAGACACTTGTGATTTAGGGCTGTATAAATAAACATTGATTGATTGATTGATAGTAACATTTATAATAAAATGAAATATTTACGTACTAATTTCACAGACACATCACAACGTTCGCTTTTCTCTTCAACAACAACAACAACACGACTAATCATGGCAGACTTCATGGAAGACAACAAAGACCATGTTGGGACAAATGATGATCCGGAAACTTCTATTTTTGAACCCGAATGTAAGGAGGATGATCTACAAGTTTTAAAAACGGAGTGATAAATAGATCCAGCAAGTAAATGAACTTGCTAAGTACTAAACAAGATATACAAACAACGGACATAATAAAACAGTCACTTACTGTACAATGTCTGCTCTCCTTGGGAGAGCAGACACAATAGTCATTCACATCGACGTCCCACTGGGGTGAGTTTTTCCTTGCCCTTATGTGGGCTTTGTACCGAGGATGTCGTTGTGGCTTGTGCAGCCCTTTGAGACACTTGTGATTTAGGGCTATATAAATAAAGATTGATTGATTGATTGATGTTCAAAGGAAACCTTGAGTTCATGGCCAGAAGGCGTGACTTATAAACAAATGTACAAAGTTAGAAAGTTACATGGTTGAAAACGATAATGATGCCAAAAAACATGAAAAAAAGATGGGAAGTCCTCAAAGGCTTATGTTGAAAGTGTAATTATGTTTATAGATTATATGTTATCTGTTGTTGTATTCCCTAATTTTTAGTGACCTGAACATAAGATGGACTGTACATACATTTTTTTTTGTTTTTGTTTTGAAAATGTAATTTTGTTTATAGATTATATGCAATCTGTTGTGTTCCAAAAAATTTCTTTTTTTTTTTTTTTTTTTGTTTCGTTTTTTTTTCTCAGTGTACATGAATGAAGGTGTGTGTTGCTGGACCCGACTTGGACATTATCTGGACTGGACCTGGTTTAAAAAAAAAACAACCTTTAAATGAAGCTAATTTCATTTACAGCCAGGTCTGGTGAAGATAGGGTCCTTTCTTTCCTTTTTTTTTTTTTTTTTTTTTTTTTTTTTATAGATAAGATAAATAAATATTTTCTTGGATAAAAAGGAAAGTAAAACAATATAAAAATAATTACATAGGGGAGAAAAAAGAAGAAAAAAAGTAATTAAATGAAAATGTTAGTGGACCAGCAGCACAAACAATCAAGTGTGCTTCAGGGACTGTGTTGTGTCCCTTGCAGAAGTGCTGTCCATGTTGAGGGAACCAGAATAATGATAGCAGAAAGAAACAACCCCTTTTGTGTGAGTGGGTGTGTATGAGTGTGAATGGGGGAGGGATGGGTTTTTTTTGGGGGGTTGATGCACTAGTTCAGGGGTCCTCAAGTACAAATCTTGAAGGTCCACAAATGTTTTTTTGAAACAGGCTGGGTCCGTTTATTATCGGTCAAGCTTATATAATAGCAGGAGGTAAGTAGTTTAACATTTAACTGCGCCCGGGAATAATTTTTGGTGATTTAACCCCCAATTCCAACCCTTGATGCTGAGTGCCAAGCAGGGAAGAATGCTGGTATGAGCTTTTAAACATAACCCGTTAACTGCTGCCAATCAAATGGTGAATAAGATACTCTTTAGGGTTCATATGTTTGTAAATCTGACTGTGATGAAGTCAGTGCCTCACCAGCCATCAACCTCACCGCACGTCACTGCTCTGTTGCTATTTGTTGTTGTGTCATAGATTTAACAAAAATCTTGCTTGATGTTTCATATGGCTTTTTCAGCCTCGTGATTTCTTTTTTTCTTAGCTCTGAATCATGAGGAAATGTCTCTTCAAATTCGCGGTGCTCTTTCAGATAGTGACGTTTCAGATTTTCGCTTTTCACCAGAGCAACAGTAGAGCAACCAGAGCAACACATTGGTCTGGTACTTGCAGTAGGTAGGATGAAAACATATTGCTCTGTCCATTCTTCCTTGAAACGTCGGTTTTCCCTGTCCACCTTTCTTTTACCAGCCTGAGCCAACTTGGAGCATGCCATTGTGATTTGATTCACATTCAGTGACTGACAAGTGAACAGTTAGCGAAGTAGCGATACGAGACAACTGTGTTCCATGCACTGTGCACATGACCCAGGTGGTAACAGCCTATCAGCGCGTCGTTGTGAAAGAGATGACAACCCATACCCCGGAATTAGCCAATCAGAGTGGCGTTCTCTCGCTCTCACTCCGTCTCTCTCTCTCTCTCTCTCTCTGAGAGAGAGAGAGAGAGAGAGAGAGAGAGAGAGAGAGAGAGAGAGAGAGACGGAGTGAGTGAGACACGAGAAGTGTAAACGAAACGTGGAGATATTTGACTAAAAACAACAAAGAACGTTGACTTGCGCTAGCGATAACTCACAGATGAATACAATTATTATATTTTTTTATAATAATTATAATTATAATAATAAAAAAAACTTTTTTTTTTTCTTTTTTTTTTTTTTTTTTACTATAATTCGTGCTGGGTCCAGACGGACACGTCGCTGGGTCTGGACATGGACCGCGGTCCGCCTGTTGAGGATCACTGCACTAGTTGAAAGTGTATCGTGTGCTCTTTTCTATGTTGATTTAATTAAAAAAAAAAAAAAAAAAAAAAAAAAACACATTATTATGCCTAATTTTGTTGTGATGCACCGCTGGATGCATTAAACAATGTAACAAGGTTTTTCAAAATAAATCAACTCAAGTTATGGGAAAAAAAAAAAAATGAAAAAATGTACAATCCAATAGCCTTGTGAGACTGAACAATAGGACCCAATGACTATGTAAATGTGGTAGAAAATAAATAAATATATATAACAGATTGTTTTTTAGGATGGTTAAAGGTAACGTTGTAATTTTACAACAAAGGGTGTTACAGGGTTAAAGCATACAATGAAACATATTTAAGCACATTGTCATGACTTGATCTTGGGTGTTTGCTTTTCCGGGATGCAACAGAAAGTTGGCACGGGTGAGACGGGAATGAAGGTACATGATTTATTTATATTCATCAAAAAAAAGTACAA
>NC_084562.2:23985000-23990000 GCF_033978685.3 Nerophis lumbriciformis
ATATATATATATATATACATTTTCATCACATTTAAGTTTAAATTAAATTATATATAAAAGTTAAATCCAAACATATAGATTTATATTCAAGATGTAAGTTTAGATTCGACATTTAGATATAATCTTTACAGTCAACATTTAATTTAAACTTTAAATGTGATGAAAATTAGCTAAATCTGAGAAAAGTAATTTTCATCACATGTAAGTACAAATTAAATGTTGACTCTAAATATTATACATACATGTTAAATCTAAACCTAAATCTTAAAAATAAATCTATATGTTTCGATTTTCTCAGCTTTCTCAGATTCAGCTAATTTCCATCACCTTTAAGTTTAAATTAAAATTTGACGCTAAATATTATATCTTGAAGTTAAATCTAAACATATAGATTTGTATTTAAGATTAAATGTCGACATTAAATATTATATGTAAATGTTTAATCGAAACCTAAATCTTAAATATAAACCTTTATGTTTTTAACTCACTTTTTTCAGATTCAGCTCATTTTTTATCACATTTAAGTTTAAATTCTCGGTAGAAAATGGATGGATGGATGGATGGATGTCGAAACATATGGATTTATATTGATATATGACCTTTACATATAATATTTACAGTCAACATGAAAATGTGCTAAATCTGAGAAAAACTGAGATAAATTCAGATTTAGCAAATTTTAATCCCATTTAAGTGCAAATTAAATGTCAACTCTAAACATTATATCTAAATGTTAAATCTAAACTTAAATCACTGACACCTACTGGTGAAACTAAGAATAAAACCAAAATAACTTGTTTTTCAAAACATATTAATTTGCAATTAGAGTATGTTTGCACAGATTTAGCTGTTAGATAAAAAAAGATGAAACCGCCATATCAAATTTAGCCAGTGAACTGTTGGGAGAAGAATACTGACATCCTTGTGCGGAGTCGGCGTAAAACATGCAATTCAATATCACTTTATTGAGTCCTAATTGGATTGGAGCTTGAATCCGAGTGTCCCCGGTGGGAAGAGGAGGACCACTTGGCTGGGGAGCACGTCATCAAGAGCAGAACTCGGCTAAATGCGTCTAATAATATCACAGCAACCTCTGAGAGTGGATCAGCACCTTCACTGCTTGGACAGCGACGGTTTGAAGTCATCCTTTTGAGCCTCTTCGGGTGCGGCTGATTGACATTTGACGCTTTGAGGCTGCAACGGTCGAGCCGAACCCTTGTTTTTATTCGCGTTTCAGCATTTGCACACTACAAATTACTGTCGCTGACTTTGTTGTCCTTTTTTTTTTTTTTTTTTTTTTTTAAGTTGCAGTATAGTGGAAAAACAAGTTGCCTCTATATTGAAACTTTTATCATATATATCTGATTTATGACACCAAAAGACTTCCAAAGTTTGCGAATAAATAGATATGATCAAAATAACAACAATGCTAATCCAACAGACTTCGTGAGAACCAACAACGATTAATTTGGGGGAAAAAATATGATCCAGAACCTTATATACCATACCATACCATACCATTGTCATGTCTGTGTGATCATGTTTTTGTTTTGGTCATGTTCGTTTTGGGTTTTGGACTTTTTGTGCACTTTTGTTTTGTCACCATAGCAACCATTAGTTTTCACCCGTCACGTCACGCACCTGTTTCACGTTTTAAGTCACGCACCTGCTTTCACTAATCATGTCCATAGTATTTAAGTTCATTCTTTTCAGTTTGTCGTTCTGACGACCTCTCCACATTTATGCTTATGTACTCTCTTCATCCTCTAAGATCCTGCTTCATGTCCCTTGTCAAAGTAAGTTTTTGTTCCATGTTCATAGTCTTTTTGTTTTTCATAGTTTGTTCTCCGCCACTGTGCGTGCTTTTCATTTGTACTTTCTTGCTATAGTCTTTTGGTTTCATAGTTTATTCTCCGCCACTGTGCGCGCTTTCATTTATTCCTTTTTTTTGATAATAATAAATAAATCATGTACCTTCATTCCCGTCTCGCCCGAGCCAACTTTCCGTTGCATCCCGGAAAAGCACACACCCAAGACCAAGTCATGACAACCATACCAACTTTATATATAAAGCCCTTTAAAAACAACCAAAGAAATACAGGCAAAGGACAGACTAATAAATAACATTTAAAACAGAAGTAAAAGCAGATACAAATTATCCTAAGAACAATTTGTTAGATAAAAAGCAGTTAAAAAGTTAAAAACAGTTGAAAAAAAAAGGTAAAAACAATTTAAAGTCTCATGCTGGGTTAAAAGCCAGTGAATAAAAATGGATTTTAAGAAGGGTCTTAAAAGTAGCCAAAAAAGGGGCCAGTCTCACATGGAGAGGGAGATAGTTCCAGAGTTTGGGACCCGCAACAGAGAAGGCTCTGTCCCCTCGAAGCTATATTTTTGAGCCCGAATACAATGAGGATGAGTAACAAGTTGTAAAAACAGAGAACTAAATGGATGCAGCGTTATTGAAACAGTACAGCATTAGCAGCATTACTAGGTGCTAAACATACAAACTAATCATCCATTTTCTACCGCTTGTCCCTTTCGGGGTCGCAGGGGGTGCTGGAGCCTATATCAGCTGCATTCGGGCATAAGGCGGGGTACACCCTGGACAAGTCGCCACCTCATCGCAGACAGACTAATCATAATAAAGCATAACAAAACAAACAATGTAATATTTCCACTCGTGCTTGGATGCCGACCGACCAAATGTTCACAAAATTCTGTTTAGATGAAGAATTTCGAATGGATAAAAAAAGGCCAAAACCTTATATTTTTGAACCCGAATACAAAGAGGATGAGCAATAAGTTCCAAAAGCCGAGAGCTAAACGGATGTAATTTTATTGTGACGCTATAGCATTAGCAGCATTGCTAGGTGCTAAATATACAAACTAATCATAATAAAGCATGATAAAACAAACAATGTAATATTTCCACTCGTGCTTGGATGCCGACCGACCGAACGTTCACAAAATTCTGTTTAGATGAAGATTTTCGAATGGATAAAAAAAGGCCAAAACCTTATATTTTTGAGCCCGAACACAAAGAGGATGAGCAATAAGTTCCAGAAGCCGAGAGCTAAACGGATGTAATTTTATTGTGACGCTATAGCGTTAGCAGCATTGCTAGGTGCTAAACATACAAACTACTTATAATAAAGCATAATAGAACAAACACTTCATGTAATATTTCCACTCTAGCTGGGATGCCGACTGACGGAACGTTCACAAAATTCTGTTTGGATGAAGAATTAATCGCGATCCTATCGAAGGCTTGAAAAAAGGCGTCTTTTCGCCATTTCAGGGGATGTGAAAGTGGACCAGCCTGTTGGTCTATGGCAGTGGTTCTCAAACTTTTTTTGTCATCCCCCACTTTGGACAAGGGGGAGTTTTCAAGCCCCACCTGCCCCCATCGCCCCAACAGAGCGCTAATGCCAAGCTTTAACATTTTCAAATTTATTGAACATCAAGTTGTATACATTCGAACTCAATAACATAAAATAACATTAAGTTCAATAATAAATAAAATAACTGTGCAGCTGTGGTATAACTTGCATCAAGTTCAATAATAAATAAAATAACTTCCATCAAGTTCAATAATATATAAAACAAAAGTGTTATAACTTGCATCAAGTTCAATAATAAATCAAAAAAAGTGTTATAACTTGCATCACGTTCAATAATAAATAAAAAAAACTGTTATAACTTGCATCAAGTTCAATAATAAATCAAAAAAAGTGTTATAACTTGCATCACGTTCAATAATAAATCAAACAAGTGTTATAACTTGCATCAAGTTCAATAATAAATCAAATAAAAGTGTTATAACTTGCATCAAGTTCAATAATGTATCAAAAAAGTGTTATAACTTGCATCAAGTTCAATAATAAATCAAAAAGTGTTATAACTTGCATCACGTTCAATAATAAATCAAAAAAAGTGTTATAACTTGCATCAAGTTCAATAATAAATCAAATAACTTGCATCAAGTTCAATAATAAATCAAAAAAAGTGTTATAACTTGCATCAAGTTCAATAATAAATAAAACAAAAGTGTTATAACTTGCATCAAGTTCAATAATAAAAAAAAGTGTTATAACTTGCATCAAGTTCAATAATAAATCAAATAAAAGTGTTGAATGACAGTGTGTGCCCGTCACATTTTTGTTTCTCTGCAGGCGCTGGCTCTGGCTCGACGACCTTTGAGGTGTGAGTCACAAATGTATATATTTGTGTAATTGTGATCCACACATTAGCCTGCTACCCATCCGCTCGAAAGTTTGTTCCGCTTAGCCCCGCCCCCATTAGTTACTGTTGCTATGTCTGTCAAACTTTCGCTCCTACCGAGAAATATAAAGCCTACAGTAAAAATAAGTACCGGTAATTTCCATTTATTTATATAGCGGATTTCACAGACAGAATCACAAAGTGATTTACAGTGTGTATAGAAAATGAAAGCATAGTAAAAAAAATAATCTAAGAATATAATAATAAATAAAAAATTTTAAAGTGAAATTTCCTCCCGTTCCTCGCGCCCCACCTGTCATGTCTCTATTCCCCACCAGTGGGGCACGCCCCACACTTTGAGAAACGCTGGTCTATGGCCACATTTTGTCTACTTGCAGGTGAGAGATGCAGGAATTATAATGTAGTATTTACTTTGAGCAAGTTTGAGACAAAGCAGTAGCAGCAGTGTGTCAACAATAGTAGCGTACGCTAGAATGAGCTAACTGCTATCAATGCACCGCTAAAATAGTCCGTCTGTGTTAGTGCTTATAATAACAATATTGCTCATATTTGGTTAATTTTCAGGTCAGGACATGTAAATGGAGTATTGTTGGCACTTTCTGGATGTTTTTAGAGAGTATAATGAGAGGACCCTCCATCTGTTGACTCAATTGCTAGATATTTATTTACGATTTCGAATGGATAAAAAAAAAAAAAAAAATATATATATATATATATATATATATATATATATATATATATATATATATATATATATA
>NC_084562.2:23992500-23997500 GCF_033978685.3 Nerophis lumbriciformis
ACTTCTTCAGGTTGCCGAGTGAAAAGTTGCACCTTTCTAAAAATAAAACTCCCCCGGGTATTTGTTTCGCCGTGATTGCTTTACATCGCAGAGTTCACAGGGACTTCTAGCAATACGTATCAGAGACCCGCTTCAGCGTGTCTGCAGATGGCATAATGATGAATACATTAGTATAATGCGGGGAGGAGACATAAAGAGGGCACTATTCTGTTCCAGCAGCCTGTGCTTTTGACCAAGCTTCAACGGGATTTCACCGTTGAATAGGCCACCTTTGTGAGTGACAGTTATCACTGCCATGTCAAACCTGACCTTTCACAGTATGTGCCACTTTGATAACACACACACATGTTCAAACCTATGACATTATTCAGAATTACATCTCACACACACTACTGAAATCCTCTTACACACACTACTGAAATGCGTTTCTCTCATTCACACTACTGATATCCTCTCATACACGACTGATTTGTCTCTCATACACACTAGTTAAATCCTCTCATACACACTACTGAAATCCTCTCACACACACTAATGAAATGTTTTTCTCTCCTACACACGACTGAAATCCTCTAATGCACACTACTGAAATGGGTTTCTCCCATTCACACTACTGATATCCTCTCATACACACGACTGATTTGTCTCTCATACACACTAGTTAAATCCTCTCATACACACTACTGAAGTCTTCTCATGCACACTACTGAAGTCCTCTCATTCCCACTACCGAAATGTTTTTCTCTCATACACACAACTAAAATCCTCTCATACACTACTGAAATCCTCTCATGCACACTACTGAAATGGGTTTCTCCCATTCACACTACTGATATCCTCTCATACACACGACTGATTTGTCTCTCATACACTAGTTAAATCCTCTCATACACACTACTGAAGTCCTCTCATGCACACTACTGAAATCCTCTCATTCCCACTACCGAAATGTTTTTCTCTCATACACACAACTGAAATCCTCGCATACACTACTGAAATCCTCTCATGCACACTACTGAAGTGTTTTTCTCTCATTCACACTACTGATATCCTCTCATACACACGACTGATTTGTCTCTAATGCACACTAGTTAAATCATCTCATACGCACTACTGAAGTCCTCTCATACACACTAATGAAATGTTTTTCTCTCTTACACACGACTGAAATCCTCTCATTCACACTACTGAAATGTTTTTCTCTCATTCACACTACTGATATCCTCTCATACACAGTAGTTAAATCTTCTTATACACACTACTGAAGTCCTCTCATGCACACTACTGAAATCCTCTCATTCACACTACCGAAATGTTTTTCTCTCATACACACGACTAAAAACCTCTCATACACACGACTGAAATCCTCTCATGCACACTACTGAAATCCTCTCATTCACACTACTGAAATGTTTTTCTCTCATTCACACTACTGAAATCCTCTCATGCACACTACTGATTTGTTTCGCTCATACACACTATTGAAATCCTCTCATGCACACTACTGAAATCCTCTCATAAACACTACTGAAATTGTTTCTCTCATACACACTACTGAAATCCTCTCATACACACTACTGAAATCCTCTCACACACATTACTCATTTGTTTCTCTCATGCACACTAGTGAAATCCTCTTATACACACTACTGCTTTTTCTTCTTTTGTACACACACTAGTGAAATCCTCTCACACACTACTGAAATCCTTTCATGCACACTACTGAAATGTTTTTTTCTCTCATACACACCACTGAAATCTTTTCCTACACTATCGATTTTGTTTCTCTCATGCACACTACTGAAATCCTTTCATACACACTACTGAAATGTTTTTTCTCTCATACACACTACTGAAATCTTCTCATACATACTATTGATTTTTTTTTCTCTCATACACTACTGAACTCCTCTCATGCACACAATTGAAATGTTGTTCTCTCATTCACACCACTGAAATATTTTCCTACACTATCGATTTTGATTCTCTCATGCACACTACTGAAATCCTTTCATTCACACTACTGAAATGTTTTTTGTCTCATACACACTACTGAAATCTTCTCATACATACTATTGATTTTTTTTCCTCTCATACACTACTGAACTCCTCTCATGCACACGATTGAAATGTTGTTCTCTCATACACACTACTGATTTGTTTTAATCTCATACACTAGTGAAATCCTCTCATGCACACTACTGAAATCCTTTCATACACACTACTGAAATTATTTTCTGTAATACACACTACTGAAAACATTTCATACACACTACTGATGTTTTCTCTCTCATACAGACTACTGAAATCCTCTCATAAACACTCGTGAAATGTTTTTCTCTCATACACTACTGAAATCTTCTCATAAACGCTACTGATTTTTTTTAAATCTCCTACACACGTGAAATCCTCTCATGCACACTACCGAAACCCTCTCATGCACACTGCTGGAATCCTGTCATACACACTACTGAAATCCTCTCATTCCCACACTACTGAAATTATTTTCTCTCATACACACGACTGAAAACATTTCATACACACTACTGAAATGTTTTTCGCTCATACACTACTGAAATCTTCTCATAAACGCTACTGATTTTTTTTAAATCTCATACACACGTGAAATCCTTTCATGCACACTACCGAAACCCTCTCATGCACACTGCTGAAATCCTCTCATTCCCACACTACTGAAATTATTTTCTCTCATACACACGACTGAAAACATTTCATACACACTACTGATGTTTTTGCTCTCATACACACTACTGAAATCCTCTCATAAACACTCGTGAAATGTTTTTCTCTCATACACTATTGAAATCTTCTCATAAACGCTACTGATTTTTTTTTAAGTCTCCTACACACGTGAAATCCTCTCATGCACACTACCGAAATCCTCTCACGCACATTACTGCAATCCTCTCATACACACTACTGATTTTTTTTCTCTCATTCGCACTACTAAAATCCTCTCACCCACACTACTGAAATGTATTTCATACACACGACAGAAATTTCAGTCGTGGGAATGAAAAAAGCCTGTGTGTGATTGTATATATATATACGGTATATAAGTCACAAAGTGTGGATAGCCCTGCTCTAGGATGTGTAGCTAACTAAAATTATTAAATCATGAATATCTTAGGCAAGTTGTTCCTTGGCCTTTGCAACTTGAGCTTGGCTTACAGAGAGTCAGCATCGTTGTGCAGTGATTAAAATAGCCATGTCTCCAAAACATGCACATCACGTTCTCAAACACAGAAGATATTGCTCGCAGTCACAGTGAAGGAGTGCGTCCTCCAGGCACAGCAAAAGTCCAAGAGGCAGAAGTCAGATGAAGTTGAACTTGACCCAAGTGTGAATGGGTTACAATATTTCAACACCAGCACTGGGAGAGTTTTCACTGGTAGAACGCCACAAAAATCGAACATGCAAGCTGTCAGACAAGTCCAACAAATCACCTTCAGACTTCGAGACGGATCCATCGGTGCGAGATTTAAGAAAACATCTCATTTTGAGTTCTCTCCAACCCAAGATGCTGATGTAGTTGAGGTTGAAGGTCTGATAGTTAGTATTCCTTCTATGTGCTCCGAAAGACACAACCTATCTTCTTTGAACTTTTGGTGATTATGCCATTCAATTTTTAAGAACACAAGAGCGCAGAATATCAAGGTAGCTAAAGTCAGAGGTTAGCTCGCTTCATTTTCCTGTCAGCAATCTGTGCCGCGCAGCTTTCAACAAATCAACTTTTTAATATTCAGTGTGAATTTCCATGCCACTTTGTGTCGATTCATACTTGAGGCAGCTGCGTAGGCTCAAAGGTTATGTCAGTACACTTTTTGTCAGGACGGATTTTCCTCACTGCAAAAAATATGTCTCGTGAACTCCATAACGCCAAACGTATCATCGATGATACATGCATTTTTGAGCCCTCGACATCATCAGTGTCATTTGTTGTTTTTTTTCCTAAAAAGCCTGATGTATCAGATCAGATGCATGCATTACACATATGGTCCACACGAGGGCATTAATTGACTTATTAGAGGGCCAGACATCTTGCAAGATTACCACATAGACACCTGAATTTTGAAAAAGGTAAGAATGTATCTAATTGTATTTTTGAACAGTTTCTACGTTGATGAAAGGTGAAATTACTTAATATTGCATAAAATATTTTGAAGTAAAACTGTTTTGAAAATGTGTGTATCAAATTTGAAACAGCAGGTATAAAAGGTAATATGACTCTCAATTAGTCAATTGGCATTTTATCGCAATTCATGCATTATAAATACATCGAGCGACATACAATTTTTAGTATTTTCAAATAAACAAATGTAATTTTTACAATACACAATATGGTATATTTAAAGGTCAAATAAACATCCAATTTGCTGTAAAATGTTGTGGTGATCACTCGCTGTGTGTTGCAATAATTTATAACTTTCAAAATGCTTATCAGGGGGGGGGGGGAAACTACTCCGCATTAAAAAAATAATAATGTTGACTTTTTGTACGATTTCTTTAGATGGCAAATAATTACAACCTTGAAAATGCTTTGAAAAAGATAAAAAGTGAATTCAAGTGATGATGACACATGTTTTTTTTATGTTTGGAGATGACTTGAAAGATATTTCTGTGTATTGTATTATGTTTTAGTTTGTTATAAAAAAAAAGTACAATGAATTAAAAATAAAATATGATACAAATTGAAAATCAGAAATAGATTTGTGTGTGTATATATATATATATATATATATATATATATATATATATATATATATATATATACATACATATATATACATACACATGTATGTATATATATATATATATATATTTACATTTATATATATATACATATATATATATACATACACATATATATATATATATATATATATATACATATATGTATGTATATATATATATATATATATATATATATACATATATATATATATATATATATATATATGTCTTAATAAGGTTATCCA
>NC_084562.2:24002500-24085000 GCF_033978685.3 Nerophis lumbriciformis
TATACTAACAGAGGAAAGAAAGACATTAGAAATAGTCGTCAAGGTGACATTAAAATCCCTATTCGGAGATACACTATATTGCCCAAAGTATTTGGCCACCTGCCTTGACTCACATATGAACTTGAAGTGCCATCCCATTCCTAACCCATAGGGTTCAATATGATGTGGGTCCACCTTTTTGCAGCTATTACAGCTTCAGCTCTTCTGGGAAGGCTGTCCACAAGGTTGCGGAGTGTGTTTATAGGAATTTTCTCAGTCTCCGTTCTAATTATATCGGGTTCAGGTCAGGACTCTGTGCAGGCCAGTCAAGTTCACCCACACCAGACTCTGTCACCCATGTCTTTAAGGACCTTGCTTTGTGCACTTGTGCACAGTCATGTTGGAAGAGCAAGGGGCATACTTGCCAACCCTCCCGAATTTTCCGGGAGACTCCCGAAATTCAGCGCCTCTCCCGAAAACCTCCCGGGACAAATGTTCTCCCGAAAATCTCCCGATTTTCAGCACCTGAGTGAGGACAGCCTTTTTTTCACAACGGGAGGACAACAGGGTGACAAGAAATAAATCATCCAGACGAGAGATAAATTGTATTATTATGTTTATCTTACCTAAAAATAAATATATTTATTAATTTAAAAAAAATAAAATAAAAACTTTTTTTTTACTACATTTTGCTAAAAACATCAAAATTAATTGTATTTTTATTTGTATTTTTTTTCTGACTCCTTATTACATCCAGGCATTAGAATTATACATTAAAATAAACATATTTGAAATAATTAATTTTAAATGATCATAATAATTCATTTAAAATGACCATATTTAATTATTAAGATAATTGCTTGTTTATCAACAACTTTAGCATTTTATTCATTACATTTTGAAGCTCTCAGAAGCCAAGTTATGTTATATTCCTTAAGATTTATTTATGCAAGTTTCTAAACACAGTTTTGTTTGCATATTTTCAGGATGTAGCTATATATATATATATATATAAATATATATATATATATATATATATATATATATATATATATATATATATATATATATATATATATATATATATATATAAAAGAAATACTTGAATTTCAGTGTTCATTTATTTACACATATACACACACATAACACTCATCTACTCATTGTTGAGTTAAGGGTTGAATTGTCCATCCTTGTTCTATTCTCTGTCACTATCTTTCTAACCATGCTGAACACCCTCTCTGATGATGCATTGCTGTGTGGCACGGGGGTGGGGCAGGGCGTGGTTGGGGGCGTGGTTGAGAGGGGAGGAGTATATTGACAGCTAGAATTCACCAAGTCAAGTATTTCATACATATATATATATATATATATCTTGAAAATATGCAAACAAAACTGTGTTTAGATAATCGATACTTCAAACTTGCATAAATAAATATTAAGGAATATAACATAACTTGGCTTCTGAGAGCTTCAAAATGTAATGAATAAAATGCTAAAGTTGTTGATAAACAAGCAATTATTTTTAATAATTAAATATGGTCATTTTAAATGAATTATTATGATATTTAAAATGAATTATTTCAAATATGTTTATTTTAATTATATGGCTGGATGTAATAAGGAGTCAGAAAAAATACAAATAAAAATACAATTAATTTTGATGTTTTTAGCAAAATATAGTAAAAATGTATTTTGTTTTTTTTAATTAATAAATATATTTATTTTTAGGTAAGATAAACATAATAATACAATTTGTCTCTAGTATGGATGATTTAGTTCTTGTCACCCTGTTGTCCTCCCGTTGTTAAATAAAGGCTGTCCTCACTCAGGTCCGCATGGAGCTGGAGGGGGCGTGGCCTCCAGCTCCGGCTGAAAATCGGGAGATTTTCGGGAGAATATTTGTCCCGGGAGGTTTTCGGGAGAGGCGCTGAATTTCGGGAGTCTCCCGGAAAATTCGGGAGGGTTGGCAAGTATGATTTTTCATACATTTTTGAAAAAGCTCCAGAGAGCCACCAGGGCGGCGCTAAAGAGCCGCATGCATACATGTATAAGGATCAGTCGCATGATATTGTCACCTATGCATTGATTAGTAAATGTATATTTTACCTACACTGTAAGAAAAACAAAAATCCCTGGATTTTGTGGTAAAAAAAAAAAATGGCAGAATTTTACCATAAAATTTACAGTAAAATGGTCACATACTATTTTAATGTAAAATTTATTAAAATTAATAAAAAAAATATGGTTGCTGTTTTCACAGTGTATTACTGTAAATGTAAAAATGGTACCACAGTTCTTTTCTTACGGTAGCTGTTTTTAAAGAAAATATATTGTCATGTTTACAGTGTACAATTTGATGGATAACTTGCTTTAAAATCATAAGGCTAAGTAGATATTTATGTATGTTTTTACCCCAAAAAGGTTTCGAATGTATGATAATATAATATCTCTTGCATTATTAGATGGATAAAGTTTAAAATATGTATAATTGCATGCAGCACGTGTCTTTTTTTTCTGTCAAAATAAAAAAAGAAAGAAAGATAAGCTACTTTATTGATGCATATTACAAACCCTGTTTCCATATGAGTTGGGAAATTGTGTTAGATGTAAATATAAACGGAATACAAGGAATTGCAAATCATTTTCAACCCATATTCAGTTGAATATGCTACAAAGACAACATATTTGATGTTCAAACTCATAAACATTTTTTTTGTGTGTGCAAATAATCATTAACTTTAGAATTTGATGCCAGCAACACGTGACAAAGAAGTTGGGAAAGGTGGCAATAAATACTGATAAAGTTGAGGAATGCTCATCAAACACTTATTTGGAACATCCCACAGGTGTGCAGGCTAATTGGGAACAGGTGGGTGCCATGATTGGGTATAAAAGTAGATTCCATGAAATGCTCAGTCATTCACAAACAAGGATGGGGCGAGGGTCACCACTTTGTCAACAAATGCGTGAGCATTTTTTAAGAAAAACCTTTCTCAACCAGCTATTGCAAGGAATTTAAGGATTTCACCATCTACGCTCCGTAATATCATCAAAGGGTTCAGAGAATCTGGAGAAATCACTGCACGTCAATCCCTCAGGCTGTACTGCATCAACAAGCGACATCAGTGTGTAAAGGATATCACCACATGGGCTCAGGAACACTTCAGAAACCCACTGTCAGTAACTACAGTTGGTCGCTACATCTGTAAGTGCAAGTTAAAACTCTCCTACGCAAGGCGAAAACCGTTTATCAACAACACCCAGAAACGCCGTCGGCTTCGCTGGGCCTGAGCTCATCTAAGATGGACTGATACAAAGTGGAAAAGTGTTCTGTGGTCTGACGAGTCCACATTTCAAATTGTTTGTGGAAACTGTGGACGTCGTGTCCTCCGGACCAAAGAGGAAAAGAACCATCCGGATTGTTCTAGGCGCAAAGTGTAAAAGCCAGCATGTGTGATGGTATGGGGGTGTATTAGTGCCCAAGACATGGGTAACTTACACATCTGTGAAGGCGCCATTAATGGGAGGGTTGGCAAGTATGCCTGATTCTGATCATTTGGATGGGCGGCCAAAAACTTTTGGCAATATAGCGTATAATCCAGAAGTGACATCTAAAAGCTTAACTGAGGTAAAAATGAGGCAATACTACACACCTTGCAGCAGTTTCACTCCTTCCTCGTTGTCTCATACCGTGTTGCACAACGATATCGTGCCAAAGCCCTCCAGCGGCTGATATCAACACCTAGGTTCAGGATTCTTGGAAAGGTGCAGATTCTAATAAGGATAAAACTCTTGTGTGTTTTACGACAATGCAACAACTCCTACTGTAATGTTCATACATGTACCTGGTGGTGTGGGAGGAATCAATAATAAAAAAGAAAGCACAGGGGGGAAAAAACAACCTATGCTTATCTGGCGAGTTCTGTCTTCAAAATGAACATAAATGATTAATATTTGATGAAAATGTGTTTTCCTCGGATTGTGATAGTCCGTTTATTTCTACGGTAGCTCATAAAAGAGGGTATTTTTTTATTGTTCTAGTGTATTTCAGGGCTATTCAAGTACATAATGAAGAGGGCCGCGGATTCAAGAGCCCAAGGGCTTCAGGGGCCGGACATCAAAATGTGGAATTCCTTTGAGACTGCGTTTATTTAAATTTACAAAGTAAACACATCGGCTTTCACACTGCACTATCAATACATTCATTATTCTGCCCCTGCTACTCCTTTCCAGTGTGCGCACCCAGACAGTTAACAGTATGAAGAAACAGAAGCTCCAGAAGATTTGTTGAGGATTGATCCTTGTGGAAGTCGCTTCCTAGTGGTCCCACTGACAGACACTTCACAGGATCCAAGCGTGCAGGTTTTAACAGAGTTTTAAAGGGGGTGTGAGGAACTCGCATGGCTGCCGTTTGTGTGACCCCAAGATGCAAGAACCAGGAGGAGGATGAGCAGGTAAGATGATTTTAATAATAAAACAACAAAGAAATGTAGCAGTCTTGCATACAACAGTTCCTAACATAGTCTATCGTCGAGCACTGAGGAGTGCTCGAGTGAAAACATAAATAGGCATCTGCTGATTGGCAGCAGGTGTGGACCGGCTGCCAATCACCGGCAGGTGAGGAGAAAACAGTGCTCAGCGGAACCAACAGGAAATATAACAAAATAAGAGCACTGACAGGAAGTAAATACAAAAACATGGAAACAAACCGAAATGAAGTGACAGATCGTCACAGGACCCCCCCCCCCTCAAGGAACAGATTCCAGATGTTCCCTGGAAACAAGAACGGAAATAAGTCCAAAAATTACGGGAGGGAGGAGGGAGGACATGGCGGAGGGTCGCCAGGCCAAGTGTCCCCGCAGCCAGCGAGGGAAAGTGAGGTGGCGGCGACGCGTTGACCGCCGCTGGAACTGGCGAGGCGGGCGACCACGGAACGGCCACATTAGTGGCCGACAAGGAGGCGGAAGCGCGTGGTACCTGAGCACCAACAGCTGCGAAGGTCCACACGCAGGTTCTGCAGATCGCTGCCGACAGCGCGGATGAAGTCCATAACACCGCCACATATTTGACGGATGAGGAGGAGGTCGCGCAGCCTGTGACGATGATGATGACCATCAAATCATCAAATCAAATCAACTTTATTTATAAAGCACATTTAAAATTTACCACAGGGGTAGCCAAAGTGCTGTACAATGAGCAGGTTAAAAGATAAAACGAGTACCGAGCAAACACAACACAACACAAACAGAACATGATAAAAAATAAATAATTAAAATAGAATTAATAAAAACATAAAAACATAAAAACAGGATCACAGCAGGTGTATTATGGGGCGCCATTGCAGGATGGATATCACTCAGTGTTAAAAGCCATGGAATAAAAGTATGTTTTTAAGAGAGATTTAAAAACAGGAAGAGAGGAGGCTTGTCTAACACTCAGGGGTAGGTCGTTCCAGAGCTTGGGAGCAGCAACGGCGAAAGCTCTGTCACCTCTAAGCTTCAGCCTTGTGTCAGGGACCGTCAACAGCAGCTGATCGGCTGATCTTAAGGATCGGGTGGGGCAGTAAGGCTGAAGGAGGTCGGAGAGATAGGTTGGCGCGAGGTTGTTTAGACATTTAAAAACAAATAAAAGGAGTTTAAAATGTATTCGGTAACGCACAGGGAGCCAGTGAAGGGACGCTAAAATAGGGGTGATGTGCTCACGTCTGCGGGTCTGTGTTAGCAGACGAGCAGCAGAGTTCTGCACGAGCTGCAGGCGGGCGAGGGAGGCCTGGCTAATGCCAACATACAGGGCATTACAGTAATCAAGACGAGTCGAGATAAAAGCGTGGATTAATTTCTCAAGATCATGTCTTGATAAAAGCGGTTTCACTTTCGCTATTTGGCGTAATTGATAAAAGCTTTTTTGAACGACGCTGCTGATTTGTTTTTCGAATTTAAAATCTGAGTCAAACTTTACCCCCAGGTTTGTGACAGAGTCGCTGAGATACGGGGTCAGAGTGCCGAGGTCAACGTTGGGGGAGGGAGAGCGACTTGGACCGAACAACATAACTTCTGTTTTGTCTTCATTTAGGCTCAGGAAGTTAGCTGAAAGCCAGACTTTGATGTCGTGCAGGCAGTCAATAAGACTTTGAACCGTGTTATTTTGTGCCATGGGAAAGTAAATCTGGCAATCATCGGCATAAAAATGAAATGCAATACTGTACTTCCTAAAAATAGAACCAAGGGGGAGAAGGTAAAGCGCAAATAAAATTGGGGCAAGGATTGAACCCTGGGGGACCCCATGTGGTAAAGGAGCTGTGGACGACATAAAACTGTCTACTTTTACACAAAAACTCCTGTCGGTTAGGTACGACCGGAACCAGTTGAGGGCGGCGCCCTTAATGCCCACACAGTTCTCAAGACGAGTGATTAAGGTGGCGTGGTCGACGGTGTCGAACGCAGCAGACAGATCTAAAAGCACCAGGACAACATATTTACCAGAATCAGTGGACAGGAGGATATCGTTAAAAACTTTTAGAAGCGCTGACTCTGTGCTGTGGAGGGCTTTAAAACCGGACTGGAACAGCTCAGTGATACCATTATCCTCTAAGAAGGGCAGCAACTGACTGTAGACAACCTTCTCTAATATTTTGGAAATGTATGGAAGATTAGAGATAGGTCTGAAGTTAGAGAGGAGAGAGGGGTCGAGGCTGGGTTTTTTAAGTAGAGGTCGTACCACTGCATGTTTAAACTCTACTGGAACTATTCCAGAAGAGAGGCTACTATTGATAATGTTAAGGACACTTGATCCAATAGTAGCAAGTACCTCCTTAAACAGGCGAGGTGGGAGGGCATCTGCAGGAGAACCAGAGGGCTTCATATGACTAACTGTGTCACTTAAAAAAGAAAAGGACACCGGCTCAAACTGATGGAAAACAGAAGAGAAATGCAGGGGAACAGAAGGGTCATATGAAGGCTGAGATAGACTGGCTCTAGTTGACACAATTTTGTCAGTGAAAAAATGGAGACAATTTTCACAGAATTCAAAAGAAGCATCAAAACCAGCAGATTTGGGAGCATCAATGACAGTGTTAATAGTTTTAAACAGAACTCTGGGGTTGTTACAGTTAGAAGATATAATCTGAGATAGATATATATTCATTTCTGCTTTTACAGTCATCTGAAAGGAAAACAGGCTTTCTTTAAAAATGGCAAAGGACACATGCAGCCTGTCTTTTTTCCATTTTCTCTCTGCTCTTCTACATACGCGCCTTGCAGCCCGAGTGACGTCATTCAACCAGGGTTGAGGCGTGGCTTTAGCGCGGCGGCATTTGAAAGGCGCGATCGTGTCCAGTGTTTGTGAACAGATAGAGTTGAACCCAGAAACCAACTCTTCAGTATTCAGACACACAGATGCTGCAGAATTATCATCACAAAGAGTCAAAAAAATAGAGGAGAACCGAGCAGGAGACGAAGAATTAAACATGCGAGAGCGTTGGGGCGGTGCGCACAATTTAACTGGACACTGCGTGGCAATATCAAACAGGATCGGCATGTGATCAGAGAACACAGCGTCGCAAATGTCCAAATTAAAAACACACAAACCATACGAGAGCACTAAATCGAGTGTATGCCCGCGTTCATGTGTAGAACCACACACAGACTGTACAAAGTTAAATGAGTCGATTATATTCAGGAAGCTCCTGGAAAGCGGCTCATCTGGACAGCAGGTGTGAATATTAAAATCACCCACAATAAGGACACGATCATATTTGGGCAGGATTTCAGCCAGAAATTCAGAAAAGTCAGTTATAAAGTCTTTGTGGTACTTGGGTGGTCGATAGATGACGGCACACAGGACGACATCAGAAAGACCCAGTTCAAACATGCACAGTTCGAAGCTTGAAAAGGAGGATTGTAGGCGGATCTGACGGCATTTAAAGTCATTTTTAAAAACGACTGCTAATCCTCCTCCTTTTCGACCGGACGGCCGTGGGGAATTAAAGTAGGAACACTCCGAAGGCAGAAGTTCATTAAGAGGGGCGGACTCACCGGCTCTCAGCCATGTCTCCGTCACACAGAGGAAGTCCAGTCCGCGGGAAGTGAAGAAATCCTTCAGGATAAAAGTTTTGTTTGTCAAAGATCTTGCGTTCACAAGACCGAACCTGGCGGGGGCCAGCACGTCCAAGGCCGCAATTAATCCGGGTGGGGCCCGACACACAGCCCGCAGGTGGCGGTGATCCACCCCGCGCCTCCGGGGGCGGGGACAGCAGGAGCGACGACGGCAAGCTTCTTCCTCCAAACCAACGATAGGAACCAGCCAGGAGCCGATCGGATCGAGCGAGCGTGGGTGCAGGAGGAGACCGGATACCGCACCATTCATCCTTCGGGGAGCCACGGGAAGCCGGGCCAGGAGTGCCCTAACTTTCACCAGCTGGCCGCCACGTTTACCGCGGCGCCGGAGACGCTTCCGCCGGGGGAGAGGAGCCAGGGGGCGGGAAAGGAAGGCAGGAATCCGGCCAGGTGAAAAAGCTGACTGGGACGTCGAAAAACCAACGTCGAAGTTGATCATATCAGTGGGAGAGGGGCAAAGATCCAACAGTGTTTGGCGGTCATACACAAGCAGTGAGCTGACAGAGACGAAAATAGACGCAAAAAACACAAAAACGAACAGAGCTGACAGCGAGAGACGGCAGGCCAAAGCACATACTGGCGCCATCTTGCATCGGGGCGTGGCCAAGTCCATGTACCATGAAGATGGCGGCGCCCTGCGAAAGCCCGCCAGAGACGATGTGGTTGTGGGTGGATCCGCTGCCGACCAGGAAGATGGCGGTGTCATGCGGAGTCCCACCGGTGACGCGGAAGATGTCCGCACAGTGCGAAGGCGCGCCAGAGAAGATGAAGGTGGCGGCGCCGGGGAAAGAGACGATGATGTCTCCGTGGGAGGAGACGATGGCGGGGATGACAGCGGCGTGTGCTTGGCTGCACTGCTGCTGGTAGTAGCCCCCCCTCCACTAGGCGGATGCCAGACGCCGTCCACCACTGGGAGAAGGAGTTCTAGGTTTTTTATGTCCCCCGGTGCGAAAACCAGGGACGGGCGGAAGGGGGCCAGGAGGAAGGAAAACGACACGTCCCTCGCCGAGTCCCAGCAGGAGGCCAGGAAGGACATCACGGTGGGCTCCACTGGAGCCTTCGCCGGACTGGCAGGATGAGCGGGTGCTGGAAGGGATAGCAGCCGTGGTGCAGCTGCTGGAAGCTGCCTTGGAGCAGGAACGGGTGCTGGGCACTCAGCCGGTGTTGGTCGTCGTGGCGCCGCGACCGGCGTAAGACGCGGGGCTTCGACTGGCCTGCGACGCGGTGTGGGAACCGGTGGTCGACGCGCTGGCACAGGCGATTGCCGTGGAGCCGGGACAGGATGCACAGCAGGCGACGGGGAAGATGGCGGCAGTGGCCGCGCCGGTCGGAGATCCGGAACCGGCGGCCGAGCCGGGAAGAGCGAAGGCGGCGGTGGCCTAGCCGGTCGGAGAGCCGGAACCGGCGGCCGAGCCGGGAGGAGCTAAGGCGGCGGTGGCCTCGCCGGTCGGAGAGCCGGAACCGGCGGTCGAGGCGGAGAGGGAAGGTCCGAGCCTGCTGTGGGCTGGTACCGCACAAACCTGGCTTTTAAGTCCTCCAAAAATTGTGCGGTCCAGAAGGTCGGCTGTGCATCGCCGACAGGGGTTTTCGCGAGGGCACAATCTTCTGGCTCGACAATACTGTGAGGCACTGTAGCATTTCAATATTGGTTCACTACCATCGGACCAACCGGTCAATGTTTGCTCTACGCAACATTTACGTTTCCCCTGGTTTTCTCCTCATAGTAAGTTTGTGCACGCTAGCATTCCTTGTTTATCACCCTTGGTGACATTTTGGGTTTTTTGTTTAGCTCCACGCTTGCTAGCGTCCTCTGTTTTGTATTTTTGTCCTGCTTTTTATTTATTAAATATACTTAAAATCTTACCTGCACTCCGCTCCTACTTGTCTCCTGCCTTGGAAGGAACACAACAATCGCAGCCATGCGTCCAAGACGTAACAGGGGGACATCATCACAATTTCAGAATGGTTAAAACCGTTAAAAATCAGTTCCCAGTGGCTTATATTTTTCGAAGTTTTTTTCAAAATTTTACCCATCACGCAATATCCCTAAAAAAAAAGCTTCAAAATGCCTGATTTTAACCATCGTTATAAACACCCGTCCATTTTCCTGTGACGTCACATAGTGAAGCCAACGCAAGCAAACATGACGGAAAGAACAGCAAGCTATAGCGACATTAGCTCGGATTCAGACTCGGGTTTCAGCGGCTTAAGCGATTCAACAGATTACGCATGTATTGAAACGGATGGTTGTAGTGTGGAGGCAGGTAGCGAAAACGAAATTGAAGAAGAAACTGAAGCTATTGAGCCATATCGGTTTGAACGGTATGCAAGCGAAACCGACGAAAACACGGAAGAAAGCGAGGACGAATTCGCCGATCGCCTTCTAACCAACGATTGGTATGTGTTTGTTTGGCATTAAAGGAAACTAACAACTATGAACTAGGTTTACAGCATATGAAATACATTTGGCAACAACATGCACTTTGAGAGTGCAGACAGCCCAATTTTCAGCAATTAATATATTCTGTAGACATACCCTCATCCGCGCTCTTTTCCTGAAAGCTGATCTGTCCAGTTTTGGAGTTGATGTCAGCAGGCCAGGGAAGCTAGGGTCGATAGGGGGTTTAGCTCGCTCGTCTGCGGGAACAAACTGCCGCCATTGCTTGCCGTGCTACCGAGGTCCTTTGTCCCTGAATTGCTCACACACTCCGGCAGATTCAATGGGGGTCTGGCGGCAGATTTCTTTGACTTTATCGTTGGAAATGCATCTGCTTTGAGTGTCGCAGGATATCCACACATTCTTGCCATCTCTGTCGTAGCATAGCTTTCGTCGGTAAAGTGTGCGGAACAAACGTTCAATTTCTTGCCACTTTCGCATCTTCGGGCCACTGGTGCAACTTGAATCCGTCCCTGTTCGTGTTGTTACACCCTCCGACAACACACCGACGAGGCATGATGTCTCCGAGGTACGGAAAACAGTCGAAAAAAACGGAAAATAACAGAGCTGATTTGACTCGGTGTTTGAGAAAATGGCGGATTGCTTCCCAATGTGACGCCATCGCTCCGAGAGCGAATAATAGAAAGGCGTTTAATTCGCCAAAATTCACCCATTTAGAGTTCGGAAATTGGTTAAAAAAATATATGGTCTTTTTCTGCAACATCAAGGTATATATTGACGCTTACATAGATCTGGTGATAATGTTCCCTTTTAAATTTACAAAGTAAACACATCGGCTTTCACACTGCACTATCAATACATTCATTATTCTGCCCCAGCGTGTGCACCCAGACAGTTAACAGTATGAAGAAACAGAAGCTCCAGAAGATTTGTTGAGGATCGATCCTCGTGGAAGTCGCTTCCTAGCGGTCCCACTGACAGACACTTCACAGGATCCAAGCGTGCAGGTTTTAGCAGAGTTTTAATGATCATATGTTTTTAATCGAAAGTTTTTCTCTCGCAGAACGTGACTTTTCAGTCACGTCCATATCCTCTCTCCCCTTCTGCTCCCGGCCGCTCGCTGTTAAAGACAACAGATGATTAGATTAACACGTACCACCTTTGAAATCTAATCACCCGCCAGCTGTGTCTCGCCGTCAGCACTGCCACGCCCCCGTCTGATGGTGCTCTGTCCTCAGCACCATGGACAGAGGCGGTGACTTTTGCTCCTGCAGGCAGCGCTGGCTACAAAATTATTTTCCTTGGGGTTTATTTCTTTACACTCCTTCCTTCATTCAGGTTTCTAAAACTGAAAATATAAACATAAAATAAAACATCGCAAAAGTAATACGTCAATTGTGTATTTTACATACGCAAAGTCCATTTTGCATTTTACACAAATAAAATAGAAAGTTTTGCGTTAGTACATTTGCACAATAAACTACAGATGTTCACGCATATAAAAAATTAAACAACGTCGACAGCAAACATTACACACAATGTTTGTGACTCACCACAATTATACCCAAGGTGGAGCGATATCGCCCTCTACTGGTCGAGAGCAGTCAGACATTTCCAACAAATCCACCTTCAAACTTCAAGATGAAGCCATCAGTGCGAGATTTAAACAACATCGACAGCAAACATTGCACACAATGTTTGAGACTCATCACAATTAAACCTAAGGTGGAGCAATATCGCCCTCTATTGGTCAAATTTAGTGCTACATGTATTAAATGTACTTATTTACCTAACCGTCTGGCTTAGGTCATAACTACCCGTTGACAGTATCTTAGGCATGGTGTCTGGTACTCATGGAGAACGGGCCAGACTCCTGGACCCTTAAGGGTCCTTTCTTGTGGAATATAAGATATCCATCCATTCATTTTCTACCGCTTGTCCCTGTTGGGGTAGCGGGGGGTGCTGGAGCCTATCTCAGGAATAATAATAATAATAATAATAATATATTTTATTTGTAAAAAGCACTTTACATTGAGCAAACAACCTCAAAGTGCTACAGGGTATTAAAAAAAATAATACAATGATAATAAAAATACGTAAAAATAACAACTAGAACAGCCTAATAGCTAGAACTATTTTGCATATATCTAAAATAAGGCTTTTTTAAAAAGAAGGGTTTTTAAGCCTTTTTTAAAAGCATCCACAGTCTGTGGTACCCTCAGGTGGTCAGGGAGAGCGTTCTACAGACTGTATAAGATATAAGATATCCCACACTTTATTACTTGCCCACAATGATGGGCCACTGTTGACGAGAACTGTCTGCTTGCTCCAAAGGAATGCACTCTCCCACCATATGGAAAAACATGTTATTTCGTAGTATAGCAGATACTACAATGCAACTTAAAGGGGTCATGTAACGATTTTTAATCCGTATCTAAACGCGTCCCTTTGTCTACACAACATGTAATATCGGTGCTTTGGTTTAAAAAGTCGCATCAATTTGGCTTTACGACCATGTCCCCCACCCAGTCAACCACTTTTGTTCTTTAGGTACGGCAACTGTGAAGGAGGAAAGCGAAGGAGAGGAAACTTCAGAACCGACGCTTTCTCTTTAAAACACCTTTCAGCCCGTAAAGCGGCAAGTATACAGGCTATGTTATTAAAACAGCGGTGTCAAACTCATTTTAGCTCACGGCATTAAAATAATAGATTAATAATAATAGATTTTCGTCAGAATAATTGTATATAAGTTATCACACAACTTGTTTTCCCATTAGTTCAGGCTGCCCTGCGAGAAGACAAAAGCTGTCTTTGTCCTTATCAAGCAAAAGGCCTGCCGCTTGTAAACCTCCACTGTGGGCGATGGGATGCGACGTGGATCTATTGGACAGCCACAGGAAGACCTTTTCATGACCCGAGATCTACAAAGCGGAGAGGAAGCAAGACCTGACCTCGCTCTAGGCATCTTTTCTTTGAACTCTTTATGACTGAGTGCAACAGCTATTTATGACCACCT
Source organism: Nerophis lumbriciformis (assembly GCF_033978685.3). Taxonomy (NCBI): domain Eukaryota; kingdom Metazoa; phylum Chordata; class Actinopteri; order Syngnathiformes; family Syngnathidae; genus Nerophis; species Nerophis lumbriciformis. Next base: position 24,016,008 of record NC_084562.2, read on the forward strand.
CCCCTTAGGAGCAGCTGCGTATTGTAATGTAATGCTATGTAACAAGAAAAGGCCCAAATAAAAGTGGAGGCGTGGAACACCCTCGTCAGAGCGTGGGACGACACTACAAGGGTACAGGTCTACGCGCTCTCCTCTTGAGCTCAATTTAATCCTGTCTCTGTTGGATTTCCTTTGCTTCTCGTCTTGTCTAATAGATGTCATCGGTGTTTGAACCTGACATCTTATTTGTAAAGGCACTTTACATTGAACAAACAACCTCACAGTGCATTTAAAAAACAGCGATAGAACCACAAATAGCTGAAACCCATTCAATGAAGCTCTCTGCGTACTGTACGTGGGCTAATTGGAAAGTCACATGAAGTTCGGAGCTCTGTAGCAACCGACCGTGCAGAAAGTCTTTGCACTATGCGCGTCAGCATCCGCTGACCCCTCTCTGTCAGTTTACGTGGCCTACCACTTGGCGGCTGAGTTGCTGTTGTTCCCAAACTCTTCACTTTTCTTATGATAAAGTTGACTTTGGAATATTTAAGAGCGATGAAATTTCACGACTGGATTTTGTTGCACAGGTGGCATCCTATGACAGTTCCGCGCTGAAAATCACTGAGAGCGGCCCAATTTTTTTCAAAAACTGGGCCACATGGCTGATGTCAAACATGGAAAGCCCAAAAGACACATCTGAGATGAAGAGTGACAACAATGGTGCTTACACCAAATGTTGACACTTTGGCCACCATCTGGACACGCTCACTGCGAGGAGGGCTCACTTCCTCCGCCGCTTATTTTAGACAACAATGACCGCCTGTTGGCTCTTTTCCAACAACACTACTTTCCAGGCTACTGACTCCTCTGACTACTATTAAAAGGGTTCACTTTATGAGGGAAAAAAAAAACAACACTTGTGTTTCCTGTTGACACCTGTTTTGGATCCCCATAAATGCTAAAAATATGAAGTAAAACCATGGAAGTATTGAGAAGATGTTCATAAAACAATTACCGTGTTTTCCGGACTATAAGGTGTACTTAAAATATTTTTTTTCCCTCAAAACTACACTTTTGGCCACCCATCAAAAAGATGAGAATCAGGTGTCCTAATCACTTGGCCCGGTGTATCAAATCAAGCACTTAGGCATGGAGACTGTTTCTACAAACATTTGTGGAAGAACGGGCCGCTTTCAGTGATTTCCAGCGTGGAACTGTCATAGGATGCCAACTGTGCAACAAATCCAGTCGTGACATTTCCTTGCTCCTAAATATTCCAAAGTCTGCTACAGAGCTCCGAACTTCATTTTACCTTCCAATTAGCCCACGTACAGTACGCAGAGAGCTTCATGAAATGGGTTTCCATGGCCGAGCAGCTGCATCTAAGCCATACATCACCAAGTCCAATGCAAAGCGTGGGATGCAGTGGTGTAAAGCACGTCGCCACTGGACTCTAGAGCAGTGGAGACGCCGTCTCTGGACTGATGAATCACGCTTTTCCATCTGACAATCTGATGAACCAGTCTGGGTTTGGAGGTTGCCAGGAGAACGCTACATTTCGGACCGCATTGTGCCGAGTGTGAAATTTGGTGGAGGAGGAATTATGGCGTGGGGTTGGTTTTTCCGGAGTTCGTCTTGGCCTCTTAGTTCCAGTGAAAGGAACTTTGAATGCTCCAGGATACCAAAACATTTTGGACAATTCCATGAGATGGCACTTTAAGTTCATACGTGAGTAAAAGGCAGGTGGCCAAATACTTTTGGCAATATAGTGTTTGTCGAGCACAAAACATGTTGTCGCTTTCCCCAAAATTCACAGTTTTCCAGGAATTTCCCTATTGACAATGAATGGGAAATATACAATCTATTGTACGTCCAACATTTCTCATCCGATTTGAACAGTTCCAACATGTTTTGGATCCCCATAAATGCTAAAAATATGAAGTAAAACCACGGAAGTATTGAGAAGATGTTCATAAAACAATTCCGGACTATAAGGTGCACTTAAAATCATTGTTTTCCCCTCAAAACTACACTATATTGCCAAAAGTATTTGGCCACCCATCAAAAAGATGAGAATCAGGTGTCCTAATCACTTGGCCCGGTGTATCAAATCAAGCACTTAGGCATGGAGACTGTTTCTACAAACATTTGTGGAAGAACGGGCCGCTTTCAGTGATTTCCAGCATGGAACTGTCATAGGATGCCACCTGTGCAACAAATCCAGTCGTGAAATTTCCTCGCTCCTAAATATAAAGTCAACTTTATTATAAGAAAAGTGAAGAGTTTAGGAACAACAGCAACTCAGCCACCAAGTGGTAGGCCACGTGAACTGACAGAGAGGGGTCAGTGGATGCTGAAGCGCATAGTGCAAAGACTTTCTGCACAGTCAGTTGCTACAGAGCTCCGAACTTCATGTTACTTTCCAATTAGCCCACGTACAGTACGCAGAGAGCTTCATGGAATGGGTTTCCATGGCCGAGCAGCTGCATCTAAGCCATACATCACCAAGTCCAATGCAAAGCGTGCGATGCCGTGGTGTAAAGCACGTCGCCACTGGACTCTAGAGCAGTGGAGACGACTTCTCTGGAGTGATGAATCACACTTTTCCATCTGGCAATCTGATGATCCAGTCTGGGTTTGGAGGTTGCCAGGAGAACGCTACATTTCGGACTGCATTGTGCAAAGTGTGAAATTTGGTGGAGGAGGAATTATGGTGTGGGGTTGGTTTTTACGGAGTTAGGCTTGGCCTCTTAGTTCCAGTGAAAGGAACTTTGAATGCTCCAGAACACCAAAACATTTTGGACAATTCCATGAGATGGCACTTCAAGTTCATACGTGAGTAAAAGGCAGGTGGCCAAATACTTTTGGCAATATAGTGTATGTCGAACACAAAACATGTTGTCGCTTTCCCCAAATTCACAGTTTTCCAGGAATTTCCCTATTGACAATGAATGGGAAATATACAATCTATTGTACGTCCAACATTTCTCATCCGATTTGAACCGATCCAACATGTTTTGGATCCCCATAAATGCTAAAAATATGAAGTAAAACCATGGAAGTATTGAGAAGATGTTCATAAAACAATTCCGGACTATAAGGTGCACTTAAAATCATTAATTCCCTCAAAACTACACTATATTGCCAAAAGTATTTGGCCACCCATCAAAAAGATGAGAATCAGGTGTCCTTATCACTTGGCCCGGTGTATCAAATCAAGCACTTAGGCATGGAGACTGTTTCTACAAACATTTGTGGAAGAACGGGCCGCTTTCAGTGATTTCCAGCGTGGAACTGTCATAGGATGCTACCTGTGCAACAAATCCAGTCGTGAAATTTCCTTGCTCCTAAATATTCCAAAGTCTGCTACAGAGCTCCGAACTTCATTTTACCTTCCAATTAGCCCACGTACAGTACGCAGAGAGCTTCATGAAATGGGTTTCCATGGCCGAGCAGCTGCATCTAAGCCATACATCACCAAGTCCAATGCAAAGCGTGGGATGCAGTAGTGTAAAGCACGTCGCCACTGGACTCTAGAGCAGTGGAGACGCCTTCTCTGGACTGATGAATCACGCTTTTCCATCTGGCAATCTGATGGACCGGTCTGGGTTTGGAGGTTGGTCAGGAGAACGCTACATTTCGGACTGCATTGTGCCGAGTGTGAAATTTGGTGGAGGAGGAATTATGGTGTGGGGTTGGTTTTTCCGGACTTGGGCTTGGCCTCTTAGTTCCAGTGAAAGGGACCAAAACATTTTGGACAATTCCATGAGATGGCACTTCAAGTTCATACGTGAGTAAAAGGCAGGTGGCCAAATACTTTTGGCAATATAGTGTATGTCGAACACAAAACATGTTGTCGCTTTCCCAAAATTCACATTTTTCCAGGAATTTCCCTATTGACAATGAATGGGAAATATACAATCTATTGTACGTCCAACATTTCTCATCCGATTTGAACCGTTCCAACATCCACACAATCCACTCACCGGGGACATTTAAGCCAGCATGTTTCTCGGTTCATGCTTCTTTCGGCACTATGTCTCCCGGCTGGCCTGGGAACGCCTCGGCATCCCCCGGAGATGGACGAAGTAGCTGGGGAGAGGGAAGTCTGGGCTTTCCCTGCTTAGGCTGCTGCCATGTCATCTGCTGGTGTCGGTCCACTCTGTTTCCTGAGATCCAGGGTCAACGCAGCCGTCTACCAGCAAGTTTTAGAGCACTTCATGCTTCCTGCTGCTGACCTGCTCTATGGAGATGGAGATTTCAAGTTCCAACAGGACTTGGCGCCTGCACACAGCGCAAAATCTACCCGTGCCTGGTTTACGGACCATGGTATTTCTGTTCTAAATTGGCCCGCCAACTCCCCTGACCTTAGCCCCATAGAAAATCTGTGGGGTATTGTGAAAAGGAAGATGCAGAATGCCAGACCCAAAAACGCAGAAGAGTTGAAGGCCACTATCAGAGCAACCTGGGCTCTCATAACACCTGAGCAGTGCCAGAAACTCATCGACTCCATGCCACGCCGCATTAACGCAGTAATTGAGGCAAAAGGAGCTCCAACCAAGTATTGAGTATTGTACATGCTCATATTTTTCATTTTCATACTTTTCAGTTGGCCAACATTTCTAAAAATCCCTTTTTTGTATTAGCCTTAAGTAATATTCTAATTTTGTGACACACGGAATTTGGGATTTTCATTTGTTGCCACTTCAAATCATCAAAATTAAATGAAATAAACATTTGAATGCATCAGTCTGTGTGCAATGAATAAATATAATGTACAAGTTACACCTTTTGAATGCAATTACTGAAATAAATCACGTTTTTCAAAATATTCTAATTTACTGGCTTTTACCTGTATATAGCTAGAATTCACTGAAAGTCAATTATTTCCTATATATATATATATATATATATATATATATATATATATATATATATATATATATATATATATATACTAAAACGGCCTTCTTTCATCTCCGTAATATCGCTAAAATTCGTTCCATTTTGTCCACTAGCGACGCTGAGATCATTATTCATGCGTTCGTTACGTCTCGTCTCGATTACTGTAACGTATTATTTTCGGGTCTCCCTATGTCTAGCATTAAAAGATTACAGTTGGTACAAAATGCGGCTGCTAGACTTTTGACAAGAACAAGAAAGTTTGATCATATTACACCTATACTGTATATACCTTTATATACATATATACCTATATATATATACCTATACTGGCTCACCTGCACTGGCTTCCTGTGCACTTAAGATGCGACTTTAAGGTTTTACTACTTACGTATAAAATACTACACGGTCTAGCTCCAGCCTATCTTGCCGATTGTATTGTACCATATGTCCCGGCAAGAAATCTGCGTTCAAAGAACTCCGGCTTATTAGTGATTCCCAGAGCCCAAAAAAAGTCTGCGGGCTGTAGAGCGTTTTCTATTCGGGCTCCAGCACTATGGAATGCCCTCCCGGTAACAATTAGAGATGCTACCTCAGTAGAAACATTTAAGTCCCATCTCAAAACTCATTTGTATACTCTAGCCTTTGAATAGCCCCCCTTTTTTTAGACCAGTTGATCTGCCGTTTCTTTTCTTTTCTCCTCTGCTCCCCCCTATCCCTTGTGGAAGGGGAGACACACAGATCCGGTGGCCATGGATGGGGTGCTGGCTGTCCGGGGTCGGGACCCGGGGTGGACCGCTCGCCTGTATATCGGTTGGGAACATCTCTGCGCTGCTGACCCGTCTCCGCTCGGGATGGTTTCCTGCTGACCCCACTGTGGACTGGACTCTTACTGTTATGCTGGATCCACTATGGACTGGACTCTCACAATATTATGTTAGACCCACTCGACATCCATTGCATTTGGTCTCCCTAGAGGGGGGGGGGGGGGGGGTTACCCACATATGCGGTCCTCTCCAAGGTTTCTCATAGTCATTCACATCGACGTCCCACTGGGGTGAGTTTTTCCTTGCCCTTATGTGGGCTTTGTACCGAGGATGTCGTTGTGGCTTGTGCAGCCCTTTGAGACACTTGTGATTTAGGGCTATATAAATAAACATTGATTGATTGATTGATTGATATATATATATATATATATATATATATATATATATATATATATATATATATATATATATATATATATATATATATACATATATATATATATATATATATATATATATATATATATATATATATATGTGTATATATATATATATATATATATATATATATATATATATGTGTATATATATATATCCATCCATCCATCCATTTTCTACCGCTTATTCCCTTCGGGGTCGCGGGGATATATATATATATATATATATATATATATATATATATATATATATATATATATATATATATATATATATATACATATATATATATATATATATATATATATATATAAATATATATATATATATATATATATATATATATATATATATATATATATATATGAAATACTTGACTTGGTGAATTCTAGCTGTAAATATACTCCTCCCCTCTTAACCACGCCCCCGCCCCAACCACGCCCCCCGCACCCACCCCCCACCTCCCGAAATTGGAGGTCTCAAGGTTGGCAAGTATGTCCTCAGTACCATGGACAGGGGCGGTGACTTTTGCTCCTGCAGGCGCGCTGATCGCACTTTCCCTCCAGAGATTGGTTTCTCGGTTCCCAAAATTCCCCAACTACCGGATATCACCAGGAATTTTTCTCCCATTCAAATGAATGGGCATTGTACAGACCTCTCCATATCCCTTATTTGTAGCCCGCTTTGCGTCTGTGAGGACGGCGTCTCCTAAGCGCCGCCTGCCTATGCACATCCCTGGGAAGACGGCGGCCATACGCACGACCATGTTGACAGACAAGTGGCGTCAATGGCAGGAGAAAGGCCACTGCTGGCGTGGAAGACTTTATTCACTTCCACGGTAGCGTAAGTGCAATTGAAACAATGTTCAGTAAATATAAATATCCTCACTGCCTCCAGAGGACTGAGCTTCTTCTCCATGAGGGATTTGTGCTAACTTGAAATTTCGCTTGAAGCGTCAATCAAAACCGCTCCCATGTCGTTCTCTTTCCGTTTCAAATCCCGACATACGAGTAATTGCCCACATGCAAGTTAAGCGGCTGAGGAGAAATAAATCCACCAAAATATCCGAGAGATTTTTGTTTTGATTTTTTTTTTTATACTTAATTGCCCACACGAGTCTTTTGGGACCCAACACAGAAACACAAGATAAGGAATGTTATTTTTATGTTATTTCTGTCCTCGCAAATATTCATCAGTCGTGTGTCAGGACGTGTTTTTGCCGCTAATCAACTGCACGGCGACTGGATCCGTCATGACTTTTTCCTCGGGAAAAAGGAGAAGGGGTTTTCAGTAAATGAGCCTTTTTTTCTTTTTTTTTTTTGGCTTTCGCTTTGCAGCAAGACAAAGCTTTCTTGTTTTAATTGGTGCTCCACTCACAGGAATAAAAGAAAGTGGCAGTCGTTTCAATGCATGCTTCTCACACTGAGATTACGTGCAACCAAATTACTGAAACTAGGCTGTTAAGAACGCCTAAACAGCTCCTTTTAAAGGGGAACTGCACTTTTATTATTTTTTTATTTTTTATTTTTAGAATGTTGCCTATCAGCCACAATCCCGATGTAAGACAAGAACATTTATCAGTGTAGATCAGAATAATACGATTTAAACAACTCAATTGGTCGTCTGAAATATTGGCTATAATTGCATTTTTGGTTGTGTTTTTCATTGTAAACATTCCATATTTCCATGCTTTGGCAGTGACGTCGCGAGTTTGAAATTTCCCTCGCCTAAAAAAATGTGTAGCAGTTTAAAAATATTGGGGGAAAATGGCACAAAAAATGAGCATACAATGCATTACTGGGTATAAAAAGTGTAAATAAAACTACAATAAATATTAGAACATAATAAATATGTCAGTACAAAATTATACTGCCATGCCTGGTCTGTGTACGCTTGAACAACGAAATGAATAAATGATAATTACAATATATATATATATATATATATATATATATATATATATATATATATATATATATATATATACATATATATATATATATGTTAATACATAATTATTAATTATATATACATATATATATATATATATATATATATATATATATATATATATATATATATATATATATATATATATATATATATATATATATATAAATTATACTGCCATGCCTGGTCTGTGTACGCTTGAACAACTAAATAAATAAATGATAAATACAATAAAAAAATAAAAATAAAAAAATAAAAAATATATATATATATATATATTTTTTTTTTTATATATATATATATATATATATATATATATATATATATATATATATATATTTTTTTTTTTTTTTTTTTTTTTTAGCTCCCTTCCTTCCCTCTGTTGCAAGTTTTGTTGATTCTATGTAACTTGTTTATGTGTGCTATGGCTATGACGTTTTTTTCCTTGGCCTCAGTCTGGACCCCCTCCCTGGAGTCCAGCTTTTGACTGAATATTTTAGACACTGTGGGTAGCTTGTTTCCCGAATCGCAAAATATATGTTAATACATAATTATATATATATATATATATATATGTATATATATATATATATATATATATATATATATATATATATATATATATATATATATATATATATATATATATATATATATATATATATATATATATATATATATATATATATATATATATATATATATATATATATATATATATATATATATATATATACATATATATATAAATACATTTGAACATAATAAAAATGTCAGTACGAAATTATACTGCCATGCCTGGTCTGTGTACGCTTGAACAACTAAATAAATAAATGATAAATAAAATAAAAAAATTAATAAATAAATAAAAAAAAATATATATATATATATTAAAAAAAAAGATATATCTATATATATATATATATATATAGGTTTTTTGGGGGGTTTTGTGGGGGTTTTTTTTAGCTCTCTTCCCTCTGTTGCAAGTTTTGTTGATTCTATATAACTTGTCTATGTGTGCTATGGCTATGAGGTTTGTTTCCTTGGCCTCAGTCTGGACCCCCTCCCTGGAGTCCAGCTTTTGACTGAATATTTTAGACACTGTGGGTAGCTTGTTTCCCGAATCGCAATATTCCCTGACTACCGGATATTCCCAGAATTCTCTGTTTTCCAAAGCCCAATTTTCCCCTCTTCCTGAAAAGTTTTCACAGTCCACATTTCATTTTTAAACCGTTCCACCTTCAAAACATGTTTCGTAGTTGGGACAACAAAAGTATTTTTTTTTTTTTTTTTTTAATTCCCGGTTTTCCTGAAATTCCATGAATTCCGAAATACCAATTAAAATTCAAACTGTTACTGCGTCAACATTTTTTAACCGTTTCGAAAAATTTCAATCCAATCCCATTTCTCCTAAAATGCCCAAATTTCCAATCCAATCCCGTTCTTCCCGAAATTTCCAGAAAATTCCCATTCAAATGAATGGTTGTATTTATAGTTATACAATGCCCAAAATTAAATAAAAAATTGTGACATTTTTTTATTTATATCGAATGCAAAACATGTTTTCCCTTTCCCAAAATTCCCGGAATTTCTGGTAATTGTTTCCCTATTGACAATAAATGGAAAACATACAATCGACTGCATATCCCACATTTCTCATCCGATTTGAACCGTTCCACCATCCACACACTGAACTCACCCTGGAAATTCAAGGCAGCATGTTTCCCGGTTTACCAGAATTCCCTGATTACCAGGAATTTCCCCCCAATAAAAATTAATGGGCAATATACAAACCTCTCCATGGCTCACATTTCTCAACCGATTTGACTGTTCCACCATCCACACACTCCACTCACCTTGAACAATCAAACTACCTCTTTCCAAGTTAAAAAAAAATTCCAGGAATTCCCAGAAATCTTAGTTTTCCAAAGCCCTATTTTCACCTCTTTATGGAAAGTTTTCACAGTCCACATTTGTCAACCTTTTTTGACCATTCCACCTTCCAAAAAATGTTTTTAGTTGGGACTACAAAATTATTATTATTATTATTTTTAATTCCCGGTTTTCCTGAAATTCCAGGAATTACAAAATACCAATTACAGTTCAAACTGTTACTACGCCAACATTTTTCAAGCGTTTCAAAAAATTCCAATCCCAACCCATTCATATAATCGAAGACAATTGTAGTATTATGTATATTTGTGAAAATTCCCGTTTTTTCCGAAATTCCAAAATTTCCAGAAAATTCCCATTCAAATTAATGGACATATTAATAGTTACACAATTCACAACTATAATTAGAAAGTGAAAATTCAATATGCAGGCATATCGTTTTGCTAAGCAGGTGTTCTTTCAGAATTGCCTTTAATGACATGAAAGTGCATAATTTCCTTTAGACACTGTGGGTAGCATGTTTTCCGAATCTACCGGATATTTCTAGGAATTTGCCCCCATTGGAAATGAATGAGCAATGTACAAACCTCTCCATATCTCACATTTCTCAACCGATTTGACTGTTCCACCATCCACACACTCCACTCACCTTGGGCAATCAAACCACAACTTTCAAAGTTCAAAATATTTCCAGGAATTCCCAGAATTCTCAGTTTTCCAAAGTCTTATTTTCACCTATTTTCACAGTGCACATTTTTCAACTGTTTTTGACCATTCCCCCTTCAAAACTTATTTCGTAGTTGGGACAACGGAAGTATTTTCGTTTGTTTTTTTTAAATTCCCGATTTTCCTGAAATTTCAGGAAATCCCAAATACCAATTAAAATTCAAACTGTTACTACATCAACATTTGTCAACTGTTACTAAAAATTCCAATCCCAACCCATTCATGTGGTAATATGTATATTTTCGAAAATTCCGTTTTTTTCCCGAAATCCCTAAATTTCCAGAAAATTTTCATTCAAATGAACGGACATATTTATAGATAGAGATGAATGCGTTAAAATGTAATATCGGAAATTATCGGTATCGTTTTTTTTTATTATCGGTATTGTTTTTTTATTTTTTATTTTATTAAATCAACATAAAAACACAAGATATGCTTACAATTAGTGCACCAACCCAAAAAACCTCCCTCTCCCATTTACACTCATTCACACAAAAGGGTTGTTTCTTTCTGTTATTAATATTGTGGTTCCTACATTATATATCAATATATATCAATACAGTCTGCAAGGGATACAGTCCGTAAGCACACATGATTGTGCGTGCTGCTGCTCCACTAATAGTACTAACCTTTAACAGTTAATTTTACTTATTTTCATTAATTACTAGTTTCTATGTAACTATTTTTATATTGTTTTACTTTCTTTTTTATTCAAGAAAATGTTTTTAATTTATTGATCTTATTTTATTTTATTAATTTTTTTTAAAAGTACCTTATCTTCACCATACCTGGTTGTCCAAATTAGGCATAATAATGTGTCAATTCCACGACTGTATACATCTGTTGATATCGGTATCGGTTGATATCGGTATCGGTAATTAAAGACATTACTATTCATAGACATACAATGCCAAAAATTCTCAAGAAATTAGTGCCAATTTTGTTTACCCGATTTCGGATTCAACCATCAACCCACACTGGTCTTGACATATGTCGACCACTTTCCAAGTTCAAAAAAATTTCAGGAATTCCCAGAGTTTTCAGATTTCCAAAGCCCTATTTTCACCTTTTTCCTGGAAAGTTTTCACAGTCCACATTTTTCAACCGTTTTTGACCATTCCCCCTTCAAAACATTTTTAGTTTGTTGGGACAACAAAAGTCTTTTTTTTTTTTTTTTTTTTATTCCCGGTTTTCCCGAAATTCCAGGAATTCCGAAATACCAATTAAAAATCACTATGTTACTACGTCAACATTTGTCAACTGTTACAAAAAATTCAAAAGCCTACCCATTCATATCATCTAAGACAATTGTGGTACTATGTACATTTTCGAAAATTCCCATTCTTCCCAAAATTCCAGGAATTTCTAAATACCAATTAAAATTCAAACTGTTACTACGACAACATTTTTTCAAGCGTTTGGAAAAATTCCAATCCCAACCCATTCATATCATCTAAAACAAATGTGGCATTATGTATATTTTTGAAAATTCCCGTTTTTTCCCGAAATGTCCACATTTCTAGAAAATTCCCAATCAAATGAATCAAATCAACTTTATTTATAAAGCACATTTAAAATTTACCACAGGGGTAGCCAAAGTGCTGTACAATGGGCAGGTTAAAAGATAATACGAGTACCGAGCAAACACAACACAAACAAAAAACGATAAAAAATAAATAAATAAAATAGAATAAATAAAAACATAAAAACAGGTTCACAGCATGTGTATTATGGGGCGCCATTGCAGGATGGATATCACTCAGTGTTAAAAGCCATGGAATAAAAGTATGTTTTTAAGAGCGATTTAAAAACAGGAAGAGAGGAGGCTTGTCTAATACTCAGAGGTAGGTCGTTCCAGAGCTTGGGAGCAGCAGAGGCGAAAGCTCTGTCACCTCTAAGCTTCAGCCTTGTGTCAGGGACCGTCAACAGCAGCTGATTGGCATATTCATAGTTACACAATGCCCAAAATTCTCAAAAATGTTGCGTAATTTTTTTTTACCTGATTCAACCTTCAACCCACACTGCTCTTCACATATGTCGACCAGAAAACATGGTGTCCCTTTATTTTTTTAATTCGCAGCTATAATTATAAAGTGAAAATTGAATATGCAGGCATATCGTTTTGCTAAGCGGGTGTTCTTTCAGAATTGCCTTTAATGACATGAAAGTCCAGCATTTATTTCAGACACTGTGGGTAGCTGTCAAAAAGGTCTGAGAAAAACATCTGACATTTTCCACAAAGTGCAAATCTATCACTGCTGTGGTTCTGAATGCACTTACACACACACACACACACACACACACGCTTACACACCACCTTTTTCACTCTGAGATAAGACTAAAAGCGCCCCTCATCCGTGCCTGTGGTTGTGTAGTTGTAGAAATGGATGGAATGCTGGTCGGATTTCAAACGAGGAGACAGACTGTTCCCAGAGCAAAGCAAGCGCTGACTCAGACACTCCAACCCTTGAGCACCAAATCACACCGCAGCTTTATCTGCCACGGGCAGAAAAATCAAGGCAACACATCAAAGTTCCGGCTCTGAAGCGTCGGCGCTCCCGTGCTGCCTGCATTACGGGCTCATCCCTGCACACAAACACGTTCATGGCAGCGCTGATTGCTCATGAATACTTCATAAACATGACTCATAACCAAGGACTATTAGGACTCTCCGTCGCTGGCAGTGTTCCGCATGAACTTTGACTCCAACGCGCGCTTTGAGGCTCGGAGAACCAACAGGCTTACCACATGCTTCATCCGACCCGCGGACCTGAGGGAGGATAATAAGGCTTCCCCTGAATGTTAGTTTCCGTCTTCTTCTTCCGGGTGCTTAAGTGGTTGCTTCGCACCTTCGTCCAAGAGTCGCACTCTGGGTACAGCAACCCTTTAATGTCAAGTCGGTTTAAGTACTTCTGTTCTTACACGCTTCAGAGGGTACAATAAGTCCCGTGCCCCCGGAGGGTGAAACGTTGTGTTGCACTTGAAGTTTGGATATGTGAGAACAAAAGCCTTTGAGGGAAGCCTTCGAAACCTGGTTGTTTGTGAAAAGTACATCCAGTTCAAGAAGAGACAAGAACAGTGGACCGTAGAAAAAGGTGACATTGTCAGTTCTGATGTATCAGGTCTAGCCGAGAAACACGGAAGAGTTTTTGACCTCCACTTCAGACCAGGCAACACCCTGAGACAGAGACCGGTGCATCCTAAAGACCGGACACACAAAAACAAACTATCCAGTGTCATAATGAATGGCACTGATTCATAAATTCATCCATCCATCCATCTTCTTCCGTTTATCCGAGGTCGGGTCGCGGGGGCAGCAGCCTAAGCAGGGAAGCCCAGACTTCCCTCTCCCCAGCCACTTCGTCCAGCTCCTCCCGGGGGACCCCGAGGCGTTCCCAGGCCAGCCGGGAGACATAGTCTTCCCAACGTGTCCTGGGTCTTCCCCGCGGCTTCCTACCGGTCGGACGTGCCCTAAACACCTCCCTAGGGAGGCGTTCGGGTGGCATCCTGACCAGATGCCCGAACCACCTCATCTGGCTCCTCTCGATGTGGAGGAGCAGCGGCTTTACTTTGAGCTCCTCCCGGATGGCAGAGCTTCTCACCCTATCTCTAAGGGAGAGCCCCGCCACCCGGCGGAGGAAACTCATTTCGGCCGCTTGTACCCGTGATCTTGTCCTTTCGGTCATAACCCAAAGCTCATGACCATAGGTGAGGATGGGAACGTAGATCGACCGGTAAATTGAGAGCTTTGCCTTCCGGCTCAGCTCCTTCTTCACCACAACGGATCGATACAGCGTCCGCATTAGTGAAGACGCCGCACCGATCCGCCTGTCGATCTCACTATCCACTCTTCCCTCACTCGTGAACAAGACTCCGAGGTACTTGAACTCCTCCACTTGGGGCAAAATCTCCTCCCCAACCCGGAGATGGCACTCCACCCTTTTCCGGGCGAGAACTATGGACTCGGACTTGGAGGTGCTGATTCTCATCCCAGTCGCTTCACACTCGGCTGCGAACCGATCCAGTGAGAGCTGAAGATCCTGGCCAGATGAAGCCATCAGGACCACATCATCTGCAAAAAGCAGAGACCTAATCCTGCAGCCACCAAACCAGATCCCCTCAACGCCCTGACTGCGCCTAGAAATTCTGTCCATAAAAGTTATGAACAGAATCGGTGACAAAGGGCAGCCTTGGCGTAGTCCAACCCTCACTGGAAACGTGTCCGACTTACTGCCGGCAATGCGGACCAAGCTCTGGCACTGATCATACAGGGAGCGGACTGCCACAATCAGACAGTCCTTTACCCCATACTCTCTGAGCACTCCCCACAGGACTTCCCGAGGGACACGGTCGAATGCCTTCTCCAAGTCCACAAAGCACATGTAGACTGGTTGGGCAAACTCCCATGCACCCTCAAGGACCCTGCCGAGAGTATAGAGCTGGTCCACAGTTCCACGACCAGGAGGAAAACCACACTGTTCCTCCTGAATCCGAGGTTCGACTATCCGGCGTAGCCTCCTCTCTCCTGATTCATAAATTGAGGAAACAAAACAACCACTAAGGGCACAAACTCTTCAGGCCAAGACTCAGCTGTCTACCTGCACCTCAGGGAGAAACCGCACTCCTTTGAGGACAGACATGTACAGATTCTGGATTGGGAGGACGGACGGTTCTAAAGGGGAGTGAAGGAAGCCATCTACAAACCCCGTTTCCATATGAGTTGGGAAATTGTGTTAGATGTAAATATAAACGGAATACAATGATTTGCAAATCATTTCCGACCCATATTCAGTTGAATATGCTACAAAGACAACATATTTGATGTTCAAACTCATAAACATTTTTTTTTTTTGCAAATAATCATTAACTTTAGAATTTGATGCCAGCAACACGTGACAAAGAAGTTGGAAAAGGTGGCAATAAATACTGATAAAGTTGAGGAATGCTCATCAAACACTTATTTGGAACATCCCACAGGTGAACAGGCAAATTGGGAACAGGTGGGTGCCATGATTGGGTATAAAAGTAGATTCCATGAAATGCTCAGTCATTCACAAACAAGGACGGGGCGAGGGTCACCACTTTGTCAACAAATGCGTGAGCAAATTGTTGAACAGTTTAAGAAAAACCTTTCTCAACCAGCTATTGCAAGGAATTTAGGGATTTCACCATCTACGCTCCGTAATATCATCAAAGGGTTCAGAGAATCTGGAGAAATCACTGCACGTAAGCAGCTAAGCCCGTGGCCTTCCATCCCTCAGGCTGTACTGCATCAACAAGCGACATCAGTGTGTAAAGGATATCACCACATGGGCTCAGGAGAACTTCAGAAACCCACTGTCAGTAACTACAGTTGATCGCTACATCTGTAAGTGCAAGTTAAAACTCTCCTATACAAGGCGGAAACCGTTTATCAACAACACCCAGAAACGCCGTCGGCTTCGTTCTACTTAGTCCGACTTCACCTCTCAAAATACCGTAATTGATGTCACCACATGGACACGGCTGGAGATACTATACAGAAACCCATTTCACCGCCAGGATAGCTTCCGGTGTCGTCTCACAAGATGTAGTTTCTCTTATGTATCCTTCTTGAAAATGGCCTTGCAAATATATATATCTGCCACCTAATCAACATTTTGCTCTCCTTCTCTGTGAGTACCGGTGAGTTTTCTGTGGCTTTCTATGGCTTACTGTTTTCGCAACTTGTGCTTGGGTACTCACTTGGACTATTGATCATTACAGATAAACACTGACATTTATTATTTATATATTGTTATTTACAGATAAACACCGACATGTATTATTCATATATTATTATTTACAAATAAACACTGACATTTATTATTTATATATTGTTATTTACAGATAAACACTAACATGTATTATTTATATATGATTATTTACAGATAAACCCTGACACTTGTTATTTATATTTTGTTATTGACAGATAAACCCTGACATGCATTGTTTATATATTGTTATTTACAGATAAACACTGACATTTATTATTTATACAATGTTATTTACAGATAAGAAAATGACATTTATTATTTATATATTATTATTTACAGATAAACACTGAAATGTATTGATTATATATTGTTATTTACTTATAAACACTGACATTTATTTTTATTATTATATATTGTTATTTACAGCTAAACACTGACATGTGTTATTTATATATTGTTATTTACAGATAAACACTGACATTTATTATTTATACACTGTTATTTACAGATAAACAATGACATGCATTATTTATATATTGTTATTTACAGATAAATCCTGACATTTATTGTTTATATATTGTTATAAACACTGACATTTATTAATATTATTATATATTTTTATTTACAGCTAAACACTGACAGGCATTATTTATGTATTGTTATTTACAGATAAACACTGACATTTATTATTTATACACTGTTATTTACAGATAAACAACGACATGTATGATTTATATATTGTTATTTACAGATAAACCCTGACATTTATTGTTTATATATCGTTATTTACATACAAACACTGACATTTACTGTTCATATATTGTTATTTACAGATAAACATTGACATATATTATTTATACATTGTTATTTACAGATCAACCCTGACATTTATCATGTATATATTGTTATTTACAGATAAACACTGGCATCTATTATCATTATATATTGTTAATTACAGATAAACGCTGACATGTATTATTTATATGTTGTTATTTACAAATAAACACTAACATGTATTACTTATATATTATTATTTACAAATAAACACTGACATTTATTATTTATATATTGTTATTTACAGATAAACCCTGACATGTCTTATGTATATATGATTATTTACAGATCAACCCTGACACTTATTATTTATATTTTGTTATTTGCAGATAAACCCTGACATGCATTGTTTATATATTGTTATTTACAGATACACACTGACATATATTATTTATACACTGTTATTTACAGATATCAATGACATTTATTATTTATATATTATTATTTACAGATAAACACTGACATGTATCATTTATATATTGTTATTTACATATAAACCCTGACATTTATTATTATTATATATTGTTATTTACAGCTAAACACTGACATGTATTATTTATATATTGGTATTTACAGATAAACACTGACATTTATTATTTATACACTGTTATTTACAGATTAAACCATGGCATTTATTATTTATATATTGTTATTTACAGATAAATCCTGACATTTATTGTTTATATATTGTTATTTACATACAAATACTGACATGTATTATTATTATATATTGTTATTTACAGCTAAACACTGACATGTATTATTTATGTATTGTTATTTACAGATCAACCCTGACATTTATTGTTTATATATCGTTATTTACATACAAACACTGACATTTATTGTTCATATATTGTTATTTACAGATAAACATTGACATTTATTATTTATACATTGTTATTTACAGATCAACCCTGACACTTATTATTTATATTTTGTTATTTGCAGATAAACCCTGACATGCATTGTTTATATATTGTTATTTACAGATACATACTGACATATATTATTTATACACTGTTATTTACAGATAAACAATGACATTTATTATTGATGTATTATTATTTACAGATAAACACTGACATGTATTATTTATATATTGTTATTTACATATAAACCCTGACATTTATTATTATTATATATTGTTATTTACAGCTAAACACTGACATGTATTATTTATGTATTGTTATTTACAGATAAACACTGCCATTTATTATTTATACACTGTTATTTACAGATAAACAACGACATGCATTATTTATATATTGTTATTTACAGATAAATCCTGACATTTATTGTTTATATATTGTTATTTACATACAAACACTGACATTTATTATTATATATTGTTATTTACAGCTAAACATTGTCATGTATTATTTATGTATTGTTATTTACAGATAAACACTGACATTTATTATTTATACACTGTTATTTACAGATAAACAACGACATGCATGATTTATATATTGTTATTTACAGATCAACTCTGACATTTATTGTGTATATATCGTTATTTACATACAAACACTGACATTTATTGTTCATATATTGTTATTTACAGATAAACATTGCCATTTATTATTTATACATTGTTATTTACAGATAAACCCTGACGCTTATTATGTATATTTTGTTATTTGCAGATAAACCCTGACATGCATTTTTTATATATTGTTATTCACAGATACACACTGGCATATATTATTTACACACTGTTATTTACAGATAAACAATGACATTTATTATTTATATATTATTATTTACAGATAAACACTGACATGTATTATTTATATATTGTTATTTACATATAAACCCTGACATTTATTATTATTATATATTGTTATTTACAGCTAAACACTGACAGGTATTATTTATATATTGTTATTTACAAATAAACACTGACATTTATTATTTATACACTGTTATTTACAGATATCAATGACATTTATTATCTATATATTATTATTTACAGATAAACACTGACATGTATTATTTATATATTGTTATTTACATATAAACCCTGACATTTATTATTATTATTATTATTATATATTGTTATTTACAGCTAAACACTGACATGTATTATTCATATATTGTTATTTACAGACAAACACTGATATTTATTATTTATACACTGTTATTTACAGATAAACAATGGCATGTATTATTTAAATATTGTTATTTACAGATAAATCCTGACATTTATTGTTTATATATCGTTATTTACATACAAACCCTGACATTTATTATTATTATATATTGTTATTTACAGCTAAAAACTGACATGTATTATTTATGTATTATTTACAGATAAACACTGACATTTATTTATACACTGTGATTAACAGATAAACAACATGTATGATTTATATATTGTTATTTACAGATAAACCCTGACATTTATTGTTTATATATCGTTATTTACATACAAACACTGACATTTGTTGTTCATATATTGTTATTTACAGATAAACACTGACATTTATTATTTATATATTGTTAATTACAGATAAACACTGACATTTATCATGTATATATTGTTATTTCCAGATAAACACTGACATCTATTATTATTATATATTGTTATTTACAGATAAACGCTGACATGTATTATTTATATATTGTTATTTACAGCTAAACCCCGACATGTATTATTGATGTATTGTTATTTACAGACAAACACTGACATCTATTGTATATTGTTATTTACAGCTGAAATGGAGCACAAGGACTTGCCTGACCCTCATAAATTCATCATTTACCTTCTGACCGTTGGACATTGCGGACAAAAGCCTGACACTTTATTTTGTAAAGGATATCGTTTTGTATACGATTGATTTGTATTCCAATCACTCACTTTTTAGTAAAAGAACTGAGACCTAATATTGTCCGTTTATCTACCACTCATCCATACGTCACTGTGAAATGCGGTGGAAACACAAACAACACACTTCTGCAGGAACTCGAGGTTCCAGGAACTTTAAAGTTCCTGAACTTTTGGTGGAAAATGGCCTAATAAGTTGTTTTTATCCTGGGAACACTTTCCTTGTTTTGGAGTAAAACTAGTTGGGGTTTTGGTGTTTTGTGCGTCGAGGTTATGCTGGACCAGCGCAGGTCTTTCCCCCCCAACGACCCCAATCTCCGCCTACACAAGCACATCCGTCCAAAACGAGCGTCCGGCTTGTCCCAAATGGAGTGGACGTGAAACTGCTGGCACGCCGGACATGCTCATACATATTAATGTCGCGTAAAGTCATTTATTCGTCCTTATTTACATAGCAGAGCAGCCAGGCTCTAAATCAAAGAGATTTCAAAACACTTTACATGATTCTCGAATTAGATGAGACAAGCTGTTTATTTGTCTGCAGCTTTTGGCCCTAAACCTCATGTTCATCTTTATTCCTTCTCCGGGCGGATAAATCAGTGTCTCCTTCTACACCAAAGCAATTTGTCCAAACATGCGTATTAAAAATGTAACGTGCGTTAAATCTTGCCTGGAAACGCATTCTTAGACCTCATCACACTCATTTGGTTCTTGGCCGTGACTCATCTTATTCACCTGTCAGACTGTCTCCAGGGAGCAATGTGCACGAGGACCAGGACACGCCCGCAGTCCTACTGGCACAAACGTGTCAAAAAAAAACATCTGCTGGAGTGAGCTCAAGGTCGTGTTAGTTTCATGTTTTATATTAATATCGAGTCCCTCTTGATCCGGGGATTACCGGAGTCTGAGAGTGGAAATGTCTGAGACTATTTTGTGAGTGTTACGACTGGAGAACAAACAAAGCGGCGCCTCGATCGTCGCGGATAAACGGTTCCCGGGCCTGGCCGTGGTAAACAAATGTCCGCAGAGTAGCACTGTGAATAATAAATAGAATATTTTCAAAGTTAGAGCATAAAAAAAATTAACATTTAAATACATACATAACACAAGCAATGATTGTCACACACACACTAGGTGTGGCGAAATTATTCTCTGCATTTGACCCCCTGGGAGGTGAGGGGAGTAGTGGGCAGCAGCGGTGGCCGCGCCCGGGAATCATTTTTGGTGATTTAACCCCCAATTCCAACACTTGATGCTAAGTGCTAAGCGAGGTAATGGGTCCCATTTTTATAGTCTTTGGTATGACTCGATATATATATATATATATATATATATATATATATATTTATATATATAAAAACATATACATATACATATATATATATATATACTGTATATATATATATATATATATATATATATATATATATATATATATATTTATATATATAAAAACATATACATATACATATATATATATATATACTGTATATATATATATATATATATATATATATATATATATATATATATATATATATATATATATATATATATATATACATATATATATGTTTTTATATGTATTTATATATGTGTATATATGTATATGTATGTATATATATGTGTAAATATATATATATATATATATATATATATATATATATGTATGTATATATATGTGTAAATATATATATATATATATATATATATATATATATATGTATATATATATATATATGTTTTTATATGTATTTATATATGTGTATATATGTATATGTATGTATATATATGTGTAAATATATATATATATATATATATATATATACATATATATATATACATATATATATATATATATGTATATATATATATGTATATATATATATATATATATATATGTTTTTATATGTATTTATATGTGTATATATGTATATGTATGTATATATATGTGTAAATATATATATATATATATATATATATATATATATATATACATATATATATACATATATATATATATATATATATATATATATATATATATATATATATATATATATATATATAGTTCAAACCCCGGCCGAGTCATACCAAAGACTATAAAAATGGGACCCATTAACATGGATATGATCAACTGGACTCTCGACGCAATTTTAGGAAAAAAGGTTCGGGGGAGCCTGGCTGGCCTGATGGAACCATTGCTGCGGGGTATGTGAGAGACTCCTGGGATAAATGGAGAATCATGTGCCTCTCAGTACTTTCCATCGAGGACGTGGAAGACATCTACCTATTTGGAACCGTGATCGCGTGGCACCTGCTGATTGGGCTGAGCATTGCTCTGGTGCATCGTCAAATTCGGAAGACGATGGCAGCCACTCAAGGAGCCCAACGGCTGTTCGTCGTAATGGAAGGATTCGGTCGGGCTGTGGGATCACAGACTGCGGCGATTTCTGATCTGAATCGCAAGATGGATCACATCATGGAAAAGTTTGCTGAGAAGGAGAATTGAATTGAATTTGAGAGAAAACCAGCATGGACAATAGGGCAGGCAAGTCATTGTTTTCTGTCTGCTCGAAGAAAAACAACAGCCCAATCTACGATTTGACTCCCTCGAATGGCCTTGACGCTGTGTTATCAGGAACAGGCTGCTCTGAAAAACTCCCCCAAAAATTCCTCAACGATGGACGCTTTTGACCTCCCTTTTTCTCAACAAGCACCTGGTGTCGAACTTTGAGATCGGCCCCAGTCCACAAAAACACTTCAACATCACACCCAAGTTGATTGGGCATACACGCACGCACCCGTCCCTTCCACAACCACCGCCTTCACCACCGCTTGTTTGCTCCAACTCCCCCTCCCTCTGTTGCGAGTTTGTTGTGACTAAATATAACGTGTTTATGTTTGCATTGCAAATGAGGTTTTTTCCCTTGGACTCAGTCTGGACCCCCTCTCGCGGATCCAGCCTTTGACTGATATTTTTTTACTCTCCCCCCTTTCCCAATATCACCTTTTTCTCACCTTTCTTTTAAGGAGCGCCTTAAAAATGGCTGCGCCATCGGCGGTCTCGTCTTGTCCCCCTGTAACGTATGTCTGCTCTTAGTGGGACTGTGCCGAAAATATACTTTTCAGTTCTTATGTGTCTTGTGCATGTTAAGAATTGACAATAAATCATCTTGAATCTTGAATATATCAAACCAACATAACAAGGGGTAAAGGCTCAACATTCTCTTTTTTTTATCCAAACAACACAACAACATTACAAAACACACGCAAGTCTCGTCGGTGTGCTCCAGAACCAGAAAACAAAAAGAAGGAAAATAATTTCACCTCGTGTCTGGGGCTATTTCAGGCATTGTTGAACAGTTTTCGGCGTGACAAACGAACTGTGGTTTCACGTAGTCGCCGCTAGCGTTAGCACAAGTGTATGTAAGGTGATCCTTCATTGACTTGGTTCCCGGTAGTGCCTTCATCCTGCGCTGTAATAAAGGTCCAGTGTGGCACCTTTTTTGGTCTCATAACAATTCGGAACAAAGCCCACTTCCGCTGATAAAATTCTTGAATTGAAGTCGCCGCAAGCTGACTAGCTAAAATACTAGCTCACTGGTTGTCTCGCTACCCGAGGCTAAACACTAGAGATGCGCGGATAGGCAATTATTTCATCCGCAACCGCATCAGAAAGTCGTCAACCAACCGCCATCCACCCGATGTAACATTTGATCAGAACCGCACCCGCCCGCCATCCGCCCACACCCGCCCGTTGTTATATATCTAATATAGATGATGCAAGGCATTAGTGAGGTTATAAAGCTTTTGCCTGTTAAAGAAAGGAGACTGATCCAATGCAGCACAGACATTCGCGTGCCACGCTGTCACGACCCAGACGCACACCAGTGCGCAATCATATGGGAGCCGCGCTGAGCGCACCTCCAAGCGCGTCTCGCTGCCGGCGACGGCCGGGTATGGGCCCAACGCTCCAGCGCCATCCATTTTCAGGGCTAGTTGATTCGGCAGGTGGGTTGTTACACACTCCTTAGCGGGTTCCGACGTCCATGGCCACCGTCCTGCTGTCTATATCAACCAGGGTGAGCCCCACCCCTTTCGTGAGCGCACTGCGCGCGGAGTGACCCCTGTTACGCGCCCCCGGCAACAGGGGTGGCGGGCAGGTAAGCTGCGCGGGTGGAGCGCGCGGAGTGACCCCTGTTACGAGCCCCCTGCCACGGGGGTGGCGGGCAGGTAAGCTGCTTACCTGCTGCGCGTGACGCCGGCCGCGGCGAAGGCGGACGAGGCGGGGTGTCGGTGCGGTGGGCGCGGTGGTGACCCTGGACGTGCGTCGGGCCCTTCTCGCGGATCGCCTCAGCTACGGCTCCCGGTGGGGCCCTCTCGGGGGAAGGGGCCTCGGTCCCGGACCCCGGCGAGGCGTCGGGGGCCTTGTCCGCTCCGTAAAAGTGTCCATCTCTTTTTTTTTTTTTCTTCTGTTGTGGCATATGCTGCAGGTGCCTGCTCGTTTTTCATATGTGGGTAACAACATTTAACTATGTATATATATTTCCGAATTGCTTTAACTGCCACCCGCCTGAATCTATTTAAAATCTAATTTTTTTTAATTTCAACCGCCCGACCCGACCCACGGATAAAATCTAATTTTTTTAAATTTCATCCGCCCGATCCGCGGATAATCCGCGGACTCCGCGGTTGTGCCCGCAAACCGCGCATCTCTACTAAACACAAAGAGATCTCCAAGACAAGGTGAGGTAACGTACGTACAAATGCGGAAACAAAGGCGTCAGAAGTGCCGGGTTCTTTCAAAAATGGCCACTCCAGGATGTAAACAGGATGTGGCGTCGTGTACAGGAAGTGATGTCTTCGAGGGGCAGGCAAAATGTCTTTTTGTTGTTAATTTGGGCTTCTTTAGTAAACGCTCCTCAACCAGATCCATGTGGAAAAAGGGCCTTGAGGTAAATGTTGTATCAAACGTGCGCAATGGTTCAATTTCTTGAATTTTTAATTGGCTATGCATTATTTATCGGGCAGATATACGTTACATACTGCATACATTACGCCGTCCACGGACTAATCCACGCCCGTCCACGGGGAAGATGACAAAGTGCTCGGTGCTCAATGAGCACTTTAATGAGTTGCCGCTGGTACTCAAGGGCACCTCGACGGTGCTCGGGATGGGATCTATTCAAGAACTGGTTCCTATGGCAACGCATTCATCCACTGGAGGAGCGAGCGCTGTTGCTTTTTTAAGTGGTAGCATAGCGGCGTGGCGAGCAAGCCAACCACATCAAGAGACTCGGAGGTTGGTCTGGAAGAAGACTTTGTTTGTTTGGGTCCCACTGAGTCCGTCCCAGTCCGGCTCTGATGCGGCTGCCAGACGGGCCACTCTGGACTATAAATTTCAGTTCACGATGCAGAAACATTGCGGGGTTGCCTGCTCGTCGGGGGATTAAACAGGCTTGGAGGGATGATATAGCCTCTGTGTTTTATCCTGACCTAACGCATATTCCGCTCTACCCCGGTATTGAGCATTGTATAACGGATAAACCACAGAAACCTCGACTATGGAAGAGTCGGAGAAACGCTGCGGACTGCACACAAAGACTTAGTTTGTTTGGGTCCCACTGAGTCCGTCCCAGTCCGGCTCTGATGCGGCTGCCAGTCGGGTCACTCTGGACTATAAGTTTCAGTTCACCGTGCAGAAACATTGGTGGGTTGCAAAATCCCCTGACGAGCAGGGAAACCTGCGAAACAGGCTCATAGAGATGATATAGCCTCTGTGTTTTTTCTGACCTAACGTATATTCCGCTCTACCCCGGTATTGAGCACTGTATAACGGATAAACCACAGAAAACTCGACTATGGACGAGTCGGAGAAACACTGCGGACTGCACAAAAATACTTTGTTTGTTTGGGTCCCACTGAGTCCGTCCCAGTCCGGCTCTGATGCGGCTGCCAGTCAGGCCACTCTGGACTATAAGTTTCAGTTCACGGTGCAGAAACATTGCTGGGTTGCCTGCTCGTCAGGGGATTTTATAATTCCCTTAACGAGCAGTGAAACCTGTGAAACAGGCTTGTAGGGATGATGTTTTTTCCTGACCTAACGTATATTCCGCTCTACCCCGGTATTGAGCACTGTATAACGGATAAACCACAGAAACCTAGACTATGGAAGAGTCGGAGAAACGCTGCTGACTGCACACAAAGACTTATTTTGTTTGGGTCCCACTGAGTCCGTCCCAGTCCGGCTCTGATGCGGCTGCCAGTCAGGCCACTCTGGACTATAAGTTTCAGTTCGCGGTGCAGAAACATTGCGGGGTTGCCTGCTCATCGGGGGATTAAACAGGCTTGTAGGGATGATATAGCCTCTGTGTTTTATCCTGACCTAACGTATATTGAGCACTGTATAACGGATAAACCACAGAAACCTCGACAATGGAAGAGTCGTAGAAACGCTGCGGACTGCACACAAAGACTTAGTTTGTTTGGGTCCCACTGAGTCCGTCCCAGTCCGGCTCTGATGCGGCTGCCAGACGGGCCACTCCGGACTATAAGTTTCAGTTCACGATGCAGAAACATTGGTGGGTTGCAAAATCCCCTGACGAGCAGGGAAACCTGCGAAACAGGCTCATAGAGATGATATAGCCTCTGTGTTTTTTCTGGTTTAACGTATATTCTGCTCTACCTCGGTATTGAGCACTGTATAACGGATAAACCACAGAAACCTCGACTATGAAAGAGTCGGAGAAACGCTGCGGACTGCACACAAATACTTTGTTTGTTTGGGTCCCACTGAGTCCGTCCCAGTCCGGCTCTGATGCGGCTGCCAGTCGGGCCACTCTGGACTATAAGTTTCAGTTCGTGGTGCAGAAACATTGCTGGGTTGCCTTAAAATCCCCTGACGAGCAGGGAAACCTGAAAAACAGGCTTGTAGGGATGATATAGCCTCTGTGTTTTTTCCTGACCTAACGTATATTCCGCTCTACCCCGGTATTGAGCACTGTATAACGGATAAACCACAGAAACCTCGACTATGGAAGAGTCAGAGAAACGCTGCTGACTGCACACAAAGACTTATTTTGTTTGGGTCCCACTGAGTCCGTCCCAGTCCGGCTCTGATGCGGCTGCCAGTCGGGTCACTCTGGACTATAAGTTTCAGTTCACGGTGCAGAAACATTGGTGGGTTGCAAAATCCCCTGACGAGCAGGGAAACCTGCGAAACAGGCTCATAGAGATGATATAGCCTCTGTGTTTTTTCCTGACCAAACGTATATTCCGCTCTACCCCGGTATTGAGCACTGTATAACGGATAAACCACAGAAACTTTGACTATGGAAGAGTCGGAGAAACGCTGCGGACTGCACACAAATACTTTGTTTGTTTGGGTCCCACTAAGTCCGTCCCAGTCCAGCTCTGATGTGGCTGCCAGTCGGGTCACTCTGGACTATAAGTTTCAGTTCACGGTGCAGAAACATTGGTGGGTTGCAAAATCCCCTGACGAGCAGGGAAACCTGCGAAACAGGCTCACAGAGATGATATAGCCTCTGTGTTTTTTCTGACCTAATGTATATTCCGCTCTACCCCGGTATTGAGCACTGTATAACGGATAAACCACAGAAACCTTGACTATGGACGAGTCGTAGAAACGCTGCGGACTGCACACAAAGACTTAGTTTGTTTGGGTCCCACTGAGTCCGTCCCAGTCCGGCTCTGATGCGGCTGCCAGTCGGGCCACTCTGGACTATAAGTTTCAGTTCGTGGTGCAGAAACATTGCTGGGTTGCCTTAAAATCCCCTGACGAGCAGGGAAACCTGAAAAACAGGCTTGTAGGGATGATATAGCCTCTGTGTTTTTTCCTGACCTAACGTATATTCCGCTCTACCCCGGTATTGAGCACTGTATAACGGATAAACCACAGAAACCTCGACTATGGAAGAGTCAGAGAAACGCTGCTGACTGCACACAAAGACTTATTTTGTTTGGGTCCCACTGAGTCCGTCCCAGTCCGGATCTGATGCGGCTGCCAGTCGGGTCACTCTGGACTATAAGTTTCAGTTCATCCTTGCAGAAATATTGGTGGGTTACAAAATCCCCTGACGAGCAGGGAAACCTGCGAAACAGGCTCATAGAGATGATATAGCCTCTGTGTTTTTTCTGACCTAACGTATATTCCGCTCTACCCCGGTATTGAGCACTGTATAACGGATAAACCACAGAAACCTCGACTATGGACGAGTCGTAGAAACGCTGCGGACTGCACACAAAGACTTAGTTTGTTTGGGTCCCACTGAGTCCGTCCCAGTCCGGCTCTGATGCGGCTGCCAGTCGGGCCACTCTGGACTATAAGTTTCAGTTCACGGTGCAGAAACATTGGTGGGTTGCAAAATCCCCTGACGAGCAGGGAAACCTGCGAAACAGGCTCATAGAGATGATATAGCCTCTGTGTTTTTTCCTGACCAAACGTATATTCCGCTCTACCCCGGTATTGAGCATTGTATACGGATAAACCACAGAAACCTCGAATATGGAAGAGTCGGAGAAACGCTGCGGACTGCACACAAAGACGTATTTTGTTTGGGTCCCACTGAGTCCGTCGCAGTCCGGCTCTGATGCGGCTGCCAGTCGGGCCACTCTGGACTATAAATTTCAGTTGACAGTGCAGACACATTGCTGGACTGCCTGCTCGTCAGGGGATTTTATAATTCCCCTGACGAGCAGGGAAACCTGTGAAACAGGCTTGTAGGGATGATGTTTTTTCCTGACCTAACGTATATTCCGCTCTACCCCGGTATTGAGCACTGTATAACGGATGAACCACAGAAACCTCGACTATGAAAGAGTCGGAGAAACACTGCGGACTGCACACAAATACTTTGTTTGTTTGGGTCCCACTGAGTCCGTCCCAGTCCGGCTCTGATGCGGCTGCCAGTCGGGCCACTCTGGACTATAAGTTTCAGTTCGCGGTGCAGAAACATTGCTGGGTTGCCTGCTCGTCAGGGAAACATGCAAAACAGGCTTGTAGGAATGATATAGTTCTGTGTTTTTTCCTGACCTAACGTATATTCCGCTCTACCCCGGTATTGAGCACTGTATAACGGATAAACCACAGAAACCTCGACTATGGAAGTCGGAGAAACGCTGCTGACTGCACACAAAGACTTATTTTGTTTGGGTCCCACTGAGTCCGTCCCAGTCCGGCTCTGATGCGGCTGCCAGTCGGGCCACTCTGGACTATAAGTTTCAGTTCGTGGTGCAGAAACATTGCTGGGTTGCCTTAAAATCCCCTGACGAGCAGGGAAACCTGCGAAACAGGCTCATAGAGATGATATAGCCTCTGTGTTTTTTCTGACCTAACGTATATTCCGCTCTACCCCGGTATTGAGCACTGTATACGGATAAACCACAGAAACCTCGACTATGGAAGAGTCGGAGAAACGCTGCGGACTGCACACAAAGACTTAGCTTATTTGGGTCCCACTGAGTCCGTCCCAGTCCGGCTCTGATGCGGCTGCCAGTCGGGCCACTCTGGACTATAAGTTTCAGTTCGCGGTGCAGAAACAATGCTGGGTTGCCTTAAAATCCCCTGACGGGCAGGGAAACATGCGAAACAGGCTTGTAGGAATGATATAGTTCTGTATTTTTTCCTGACCTAACGTATATTCCGCTCTACCCCGGTATTGAGCACTGTATAACGGATAAACTACAGAAACCTCGACTATGGAAGAGTCGGAGAAACGCTGCGGACTGCACACAAAGACTTAGTTTGTTTGAGTCCCACTGAGTTCGTCCCAGTCCAGCTCTGATGCGGCTGCCAGTCGGGTCACTCTGGACTATAAGTTTCAGTTCGTGGTGCAGAAACAATGCTGGGTTGCCTTAAAATCCCCTGACGGGCAGGGAAACATGCGAAACAGGCTTGTAGGAATGATATAGTTCTGTATTTTTTCCTGACCTAACGTATATTCCGGTCTACCTCGGTATTGAGCACTGTATAACGGATAAACCACAGAAACCTCGACAATGGAAGAGTCGTAGAAACGCTGCGGACTGCACACTAAGACTTAGTTTGTTTGGGTCCTACTGAGTCCGTCCCAGTCCGGCTCTGATGCGGCTGCCAGTCGGGTCACTCTGGACTATAAGTTTCAGTTCAAGATGCAGAAACATTGGTGCGTTGCAAAATCCCCTGACGAGCAGGGAAACCTGCGAAACAGGCTCATAGAGATGATATAGCCTTTGTGTTTTTTCTGACCTAACGTATATTCTGCTCTTTCCCGGTATTGAGCATTGTATACGGATAAACCACAGAAACCTCGACTATGGAAGAGTCGGAGAAACGCTGCGGACTGCACACAAAGACGTATTTTGTTTGGGTCCCACTGTGTCCGTCGCAGTCCGGCTCTGATGCGGCTGCCAGTTGGGCCACTCTGGACTATAAATTTCAGTTCGCGGTGCAGAAACATTGCTGGGTTGCCTGCTCGTCAGGGGATTTTATAATCCCCTGACGGGCAGGGAAACATGCGAAACAGGCTTGTAGGAATGATATAGTTCTGTTTTTTCCTGACCTAACGTATATTCCGCTCTACCCCGGTATTGAGCACTGTATAACGGATAAACCACAGAAACCTCGACTATGGAAGAGTTGGAGAAACGCTGTGGACTGCACACAAAGACTTAGTTTGTTTGGTCCCACTGAGTCTGTCCCAGTCCGGCTCTGATGCGGTTGCCAGTCGGGCCACTCTGGACTATAAGTTTCAGTTCACGGTGCAGAAACATTGCTGGGTTGCCTGCTCGTCAGGGGATTTTATAATCCCCTGACGGGCAGGGAAACATTCGAAACAGGCTTGTAGGAATGATATAGTTCTGTGTTTTTTCCTGACCTAACGTATATTCCGCTCTACCCGCACTGTATACGGATAAACCACAAAAACCTCGACTATGGAAGAGTCGGAGAAACGCTGCGGACTGCACACAAAGACTTAGTTTGTGTGAGTCCCACTGAGTCCGTCCCAGTCCGGCTCTGATGCGGCTGCCAGTCGGGCCACTCTGCACTATAAGTTTCAGTTCGCGGTCCAGAAACATTGCTGGGTTGCCTGCTCGTCAGGGGATTTTATGTGTGTGTGTGTGTGTGTGTGTGTGTGTGTGTGTGTGTGTGTGTGTGTGTGTGTGTGTGTGTGTGTGTGTGTGTGTGCAAGAACTCAAGGGCGTCCTCAGTAGAACCGTGATCAGAAGGTTCCGTGTCGCCAAGACATTCCCCAGTCAAACGTAGCGAAGTAAGAAGACTGTTGGCAGGAGAACCAGGGTCGGATCTCCTGAAGGACATCCGTGTGGACTTTGTATGTGCTTCCCATGTCGGGGTTTGTGCCTAAAATTGGTCTCTTTTCCACCACAATGAATTTTTCAGGAACTTGCCCACTTTCTCCCTGTGTTTCCACCAAAAATACCCAGGTAGATTTAGTTATTTCAGAACCTTTCGGAGTTCCTCCTATGACCAGGAACCTTTTTCAAGGTCGGGCTGTGCTGTCGAACGCTGATTGGTTGAACACATTTGGGGGCGTTCCTAAAACGTATATATATATATATATATATATATATATATATATATATATATATATATATATATATATATATATATATATATATATATATATATATATATATATATTTATATATATATACATATATATTTATATGTATATATATATACAGTATATATATATATACATATATATATATATGTATATATATATATATATATATATATATATATATATATATATATATATATATATATATACACAGTATATATATATATATAAAGATATATATATATATTTATACAGTATATATATATATAAATATATATGTATATATATATATATAAATATATATATATATGTTCGGTCAGGAAAAAACACAGAGGTTATATCATCCCTACAAGCCTGTTTCGCAGGGAAACCTGTGGAACAGGCTTGTAGGGATTACAGCTTTTGAACAAAGTATTATAAAATTACACCTTTTGAACCAGTATTTCAAAAGCACACTTTTTAAACCAAGTATATATAAATATATATATATATATATATATATATATATATATATATATATATATATATATATATATATATATATATATATACCAAGCATGGATAAGTGTGTATTTTTCCCATCATGCACTCCAATGGATTTAAATGGGTGTTATTTACCTTTTTTTTAATGTTTTTTGGACATTTTTCATAGTATCCACAATGTTGAGTGAGCCGGTTGTGTTATGTGTGACCATGTGTGTTGACCTTTATGCAAGGTGCATATTTTTTTTTTAACTCCTGAAAAACAACCCCACACCATAATTCCTCCTCCACCAAATTTCCCACCCGGCACAATGCAGTCCGAAATGTAGCGTTCTCCTGGCAACCTCCAAACCCGGACTCGTCAAAACCTAGTGATTCACACCACTGCATCCCATGCTTTGCATTGGACTTGGTGTTTTATGGTTTAGACACAGCTGCTCGGCCATGGAAACCCATTCCATGAACCTCTCTGCGTACCGTACGTGGGCTAATTGGAAGGTCTCATGAAGTTTGGAGCTCTGTAGCAACCGACTGTGCACTTTTTTTTTTTTTTTTTTTTTTTTTTTTGCACCATGACTCGGGAAGGTTGTTTGGATTGGATCATATAAATGAATTTTCCAAACCATTTCATCAAATAATAGTTGCATTTTATTTATTCATACAAATTGTGCAACATTTTCCAGACGCAACCAATTCTAGGGAGCGGCGGAATCCCGCCGTGTGACGTTTGGAGCGTTTTAACAGCGTGCGAGCCGAGGCCCAAAGCTCGTTAGGCAAGTGTGCTCGTGCGACGGCACTTTATCCTCATTTGTGTTTCACCTGGCAAACTGTTGTGTACATTTGCATAGTTCGAAACGAGGTGCGCCGTGAACCCGGGGCGCTACATATTTCCTTCCTTTTAGGCCCATTAAGGAGGATAAGGACTCCCCTGAGACGGTCCACGGTTTGTGCTCGCCCCGTCACCATGGCGACGGCGGTGTAGTGTTGCTACAGAGCTTTTTTCCAAAATGTATGAACATGAAAAAAATACGTGTGAAATGTGTATTTTTTTGTTTGACACACGACACAAACCTTCCTAATTGTCAGAAAGCTGATATGTTTTTGCTTCACTGGCGAGCGCCGTTTTGTCCTACTAATTTTGTCAGTCCCTGAACTCACCATAGTTGCGTGGACTGCGACGCAACAGTTTGTTTACATGTCCAACTTTCTCCGACGCTGCCAAAGAAAGGCGAGTTTCATGCCACTCCTCCTTTGTCTCATGTTGTCCACCAAACGTTTTATACTGTGCGTGAATGCACACATTTTTTTGTTTGAATATGGTTTCTGACACACGACACAAACCTTCCTAATTGTCAGAAAGCCCACTGTGTCTGATATGTTTATGCTTCAACTGGCGAGCGCCGTTTTGTCCTACTAATTTTGTCAGTCCCTGAACTCACCATAGTTGCGTGGACTGCGACGCAACAGTTTGTTTACATGTCCAACTTTCTCCGACGCTGCCAAAGAAAGGCGAGTTTCATGCCACTCCTCCTTTGTCTCATGTTGTCCACCAAACGTTTTATACTGTGCGTGAATGCAGAAATGTATATTTTCTTGTTTGAATATGGTTTCTGACACACGACACAAACCTTCCTAATTGTCAGAAAGCCCACTGTCTGATATGTTTGTGCTTCAACTGGCGAGCGCCGTTTTGTCCGACTAATTTTGGCAGTCCCTGAACTCGCCGTAGTTGCGCGGACTGCGACGCAACAGTTTGTTTACATGCCCAACTTTCTCCGACGCTGCCACAGAAAGACGAGTTTCACGCCACTCCTCCTTTGTCTCATTTTGTCCACCAAACGTTTTAGACTGTGCGTGAATGCACAAAGGTGAGCTTTGTTGAAGTTATTGACTTGCGTGGAGTGCTGATCAGACATGACTGCAGGCTAATCGATGCTAACATGCTATTTAGGCTAGCTGCATGTACATCGCAAATATATATTTTTTGAACCAAGTATTACAAAAATACACATTTTGAACCAAATATTACAAAAATACACTTTTGAACTAAGTATTACAAAAATACACTTTTGAACCAAGTATTACAAAAATACACCTTTTGAACCAAGTATTACAAAAATACACTTTTGAACCAAATATTACAAAAATACACTTTTGAACCAAATATTACAAAAATACACTTTTTAACCAAATATTACAAAAATACACTTTTGAACCAAGTATTACAAATAAACTCATTTTGAACCAAGGATTACAAAAATACACATTTTGAACCAAGTATTACAACAATACACATTTTGAACCAAGTATTACAAAAATACACTTTTGAACCAAGTATTAAAAATATACACATTTTGAACCAAGTATTACAAATAAAAACCTTTTGAACCAAGTATTACAAAAATACACTTTTGAACCAAGTACTACAAATATACACTTTTGAACCAAGTATTACAACAATACACATTTTGAACCAAATATTACAAAAATACACATTTTGAACCAAATATTACAAAAATACACTTTTGAACCAAGTATTACAAAGATACACATTTTGAACAAAATGTTACAAATATATACTTTTGAACCAAGTATTACAAATAAAAACCTTTTGAACCAAGTATTACAAAAATACACTTTTGAACCAAATATTACAAATAAACATCTTTTGAACCAAATATTACAAAAATACACTTTTGAACCAAATATTACCAATAAACACATTTTGAATCAAGTATTACAAAAATACACTTTTGAACCAAGTATTACAAATAAACACATTTTGAACCAAGTATTACAAACATACACTTTTGAACCAAGTATTACAAAAATACACTTTTGAACCAAGTATTACAAAAATACACTTTTTAATCAAGTATTACAAAAATACACTTTTTAATCAAGTATTACAAATATGCACATTTTGAACCAAGTATTACAAAAATACACTTTTTAATCAAGTATTACAAATATGCATATTTTGAACCAAATATTACAAAAATACACTTTTGAACCAAGTATTACAAAAATACACCTTTTGAACCAAGTATTACAAAAATACACTTTTGAACCAAATATTACAAAAATACACTTTTGAACCAAATATTACAAAAATACACTTTTTAACCAAATATTACAAAAATACACTTTTGAACCAAGTATTACAAATAAACTCATTTTGAACCAAGGATTACAAAAATACACTTTTGAACCAAGTATTACAAATAAACTCATTTTGAACCAAGGATTACAAAAATACACTTTTGAACCAAGTATTACAAAAATACACTTTTGAACCAAGTATTAAAAATATACACATTTTGAACCAAGTATTACAAATAAAAACCTTTTGAACCAAGTATTACAAAAATACACTTTTGAACCAAGTATTACAAATAAATATCTTTTGAACCAAATATTACAAAAATACACTTTTAAACCAAGTATTACAAATCAACACATTTTGAACCAAGTATTACAAAAATACACTTTTAAACCAAGTATTACAAATCAACACATTTTGAACCAAGTACTACAAATATACACTTTTGAACCAAGTATTACAACAATACACATTTTGAACCAAATATTACAAAAATACACATTTTGAACCAAATATTACAAAAATACACTTTTGAACCAAGTATTACAAAGATACACATTTTGAACAAAATGTTACAAATATATACTTTTGAACCAAGTATTACAAATAAAAACCTTTTGAACCAAGTATTACAAAAATACACTTTTGAACCAAGTATTACAAATAAACATCTTTTGAACCAAATATTACAAAAATACACTTTTGAACCAAGTATTACAAATCAACACATTTTGAACCAAGTATTACAAAAATACACTTTTGAACCAAGTACTACAAATATACACTTTTGAACCAAGTACTACAAATATACACTTTTGAACCAAGTATTACAACAATACATATTTTGAACCAAATATTACAAAAATACACATTTTGAACCAAATATTACAAAAATACACTTTTGAACCAAGTATTACAAAGATACACATTTTGAACAAAATGTTACAAATATATACTTTTGAACCAAGTATTACAAATAAAAACCTTTTGAACCAAGTATTACAAAAATACACTTTTGAACCAAGTATTACAAATAAACATCTTTTGAACCAAATATTACAAAAATACACTTTTGAACCAAGTATTACAAATCAACACATTTTGAACCAAGTATTACAAAAATACACTTTTGAACCAAGTACTACAAATATACACTTTTGAACCAAGTATTACAACAATACATATTTTGAACCAAATATTACAAAAATACACATTTTGAACCAAATATTACAAAAATACACTTTTGAACCAAGTATTACAAAGATACACATTTTGAACAAAATGTTACAAATATATACTTTTGAACCAAGTATTACAAATAAAAACCTTTTGAACCAAGTATTACAAAAATACACTTTTGAACCAAATATTACAAATAAACATCTTTTGAACCAAATATTACAAAAATACACTTTTGAACCAAATATTACCAATAAACACATTTTGAATCAAGTATTACAAAAATACACTTTTGAACCAAGTATTACAAATAAACACATTTTGAACCAAGTATTACAAACATACACTTTTGAACCAAGTATTACAAAAATACACTTTTGAACCAAGTATTACAAAAATACACTTTTTAATCAAGTATTACAAAAATACACTTTTTAATCAAGTATTACAAATATGCACATTTTGAACCAAGTATTACAAAAATACACTTTTTAATCAAGTATTACAAATATGCATATTTTGAACCAAATATTACAAAAATACACTTTTGAACCAAGTATTACAAAAATACACCTTTTGAACCAAGTATTACAAAAATACACTTTTGAACCAAATATTACAAAAATACACTTTTGAACCAAATATTACAAAAATACACTTTTTAACCAAATATTACAAAAATACACTTTTGAACCAAGTATTACAAATAAACTCATTTTGAACCAAGGATTACAAAAATACACTTTTGAACCAAGTATTACAAATAAACTCATTTTGAACCAAGGATTACAAAAATACACTTTTGAACCAAGTATTACAAAAATACACTTTTGAACCAAGTATTAAAAATATACACATTTTGAACCAAGTATTACAAATAAAAACCTTTTGAACCAAGTATTACAAAAATACACTTTTGAACCAAGTATTACAAATAAATATCTTTTGAACCAAATATTACAAAAATACACTTTTAAACCAAGTATTACAAATCAACACATTTTGAACCAAGTATTACAAAAATACACTTTTAAACCAAGTATTACAAATCAACACATTTTGAACCAAGTACTACAAATATACACTTTTGAACCAAGTATTACAACAATACACATTTTGAACCAAATATTACAAAAATACACATTTTGAACCAAATATTACAAAAATACACTTTTGAACCAAGTATTACAAAGATACACATTTTGAACAAAATGTTACAAATATATACTTTTGAACCAAGTATTACAAATAAAAACCTTTTGAACCAAGTATTACAAAAATACACTTTTGAACCAAGTATTACAAATAAACATCTTTTGAACCAAATATTACAAAAATACACTTTTGAACCAAGTATTACAAATCAACACATTTTGAACCAAGTATTACAAAAATACACTTTTGAACCAAGTACTACAAATATACACTTTTGAACCAAGTACTACAAATATACACTTTTGAACCAAGTATTACAACAATACATATTTTGAACCAAATATTACAAAAATACACATTTTGAACCAAATATTACAAAAATACACTTTTGAACCAAGTATTACAAAGATACACATTTTGAACAAAATGTTACAAATATATACTTTTGAACCAAGTATTACAAATAAAAACCTTTTGAACCAAGTATTACAAAAATACACTTTTGAACCAAGTATTACAAATAAACATCTTTTGAACCAAATATTACAAAAATACACTTTTGAACCAAGTATTACAAATCAACACATTTTGAACCAAGTATTACAAAAATACACTTTTGAACCAAGTACTACAAATATACACTTTTGAACCAAGTATTACAACAATACATATTTTGAACCAAATATTACAAAAATACACATTTTGAACCAAATATTACAAAAATACACTTTTGAACCAAGTATTACAAAGATACACATTTTGAACAAAATGTTACAAATATATACTTTTGAACCAAGTATTACAAATAAAAACCTTTTGAACCAAGTATTACAAAAATACACTTTTGAACCAAGTATTACAAAGATACACATTTTGAACCAAATATTACAAAAATACACATTTTGAACCAAATATTAAAAATATACACATTTTGAACCAAGTATTACAAATAAAAACCTT
The DNA here is from genome assembly GCF_033978685.3 of Nerophis lumbriciformis. NCBI lineage: Eukaryota > Metazoa > Chordata > Actinopteri > Syngnathiformes > Syngnathidae > Nerophis > Nerophis lumbriciformis. The sequence continues at coordinate 24,054,524 of NC_084562.2, forward strand.
TTGAACCAAGTATTACAAAAATACACTTTTGAACCAAGTATTACAAATAAACACATTTCGAACCAAGTATTACAAACATACACATTTTGAACCAAGTATTACAAAAATACACTTTTGAACCAAGTATTACAAAGATACACTTTTGAACCAAATATTACAAAAATACACATTTTGAACCAAGTATTACAAACATACACCTTTTGAACCAAGTATTACAAAAATACACTTTTGAACCAAGTATTACAAACCTACACATTTTGAACCAAGTATTACAAAAATACATTTTGAACCAAGTATTACAAAAATACACTTTTGAACCAAGTATTACAAAAATACACTTTTTGATCAAGTATTACAAATATGCACATTTTGAACCAAGTATTACAAATATATACTTTTTGAACCAAGTATTACAAATATACATATTTCGAACGAAGTATTACAAACATACACATTTTGAACCAAGTATTACAAAAATACACTTTTGAACCAAGTACTACAAATATACACTTTTGAAGCAAGTATTACAAAGATACACATTTTGAACCAAATATTACAAAAATACACTTTTGAACCAAGTATTACAAAAATACACTTTTGAACCAAGTATTAAAAATATACACATTTTGAACTAAGTATTACAAATAAAAACCTTTTGAACCAAGTATTACAAAAATACACTTTTGAACCAAGTATTACAAATAAACACATTTCGAACCAAATATTACAAACATACACATTTTGAACCAAGTATTACAAAAATACACTTTTGAACCAAGTATTACAAATATACACTTTTGAACCAAGTATTACAAAAATACACTTTTGAACCAAGTATTACAAATATACACTTTTGAACCAAGTATTACAAATAAACACATTTCGAACCAAATATTACAAACATACACATTTTGAACCAAGTATTACAAAAATACACTTTTGAACCAAGTACTACAAAAATACACTTTTGAACCAAGTATTACAAAAATACACTTTTGAACCAAGTATTACAAAAATACACTTTTGAACCAAGTATTACAAATATATACTTTTGAACCAAGTATTACAAATAAAAACCTTTTGAACCAAGTATTACAAAAATACACTTTTGAACCAAATATTACAAATGAATATCTTTTGAATCAAATATTACAAAAATACACTTTTGAACCAAGTATTACAAATAAACACATTTTGAACCAAGTATTACAAACATACACTTTTGAACCAAGTATTACAAAAATACACTTTTTAATCAAGTATTAGAAATATGCACATTTTGAACCAAGTATTACAAAAATAACCTAATTATTCCCTTCTTTTCGTGTCATCCTAATGAACAACCTGCATTCACATTAATTAGAGCTTGTGACTTTAAAATTAAATTAAAAAATTAAAAATTCCCAAGGTGAGCCCACGTCACAGGCTGGAGTCTATCCCAGGTGACTTGTACATGATGGACGAGTCATCAGTCAAACAAATTCCCGTTGGCACCTTTGGACAATTTAGTGGACTGTAATCTTTAGGATTTTGGATCCTAGGAGGAAGCAAAGAGGAAGAAGATGGAAACGTTCCGAGGGAGATTGAAACCTGCATCCAGGTGAGACGTGCTAACCAGGTGAGACGTGCTAACCAGGTGAGACGTGCTAACCAGGTGAGACGTGCTAACCACTCGCTGTGTCAAATTCCACTATTTCATTTCCCCCAAAACCATTTTGCAGTGTTAAAAGTGTTTTCATTAATACATTATGCATTGTTACATTAAAGTAGACCACTAATTTCAACAAGTTGTGTGATTATTATTTCAACTGGGGACTGCGGAGTTTAAATAGCAATTAGACAACAAGCCACCTCAAACGTGTCCACTAATTAAATATGCTGGTACTTTTGTAGAGATGAGATCTTTTGGGAGAGAAATCCAGGGAGTACTACAGTGTATATATTAAATATAGTGTGTGTATATATATACATGTGTGTGTATATATGTATGTGTATATATATATATATATATATATATATATATATATATATATATATATATATATGTGTGTATATATATATGTATATATATATATATATATATATATATATATATATATATATATATATATATATATATGTATGTGTATATATATATATATATATATATATATATATATACATATATATTTATATATATATTTATATATATATATATATATATATATATATATATATATATATATATATATATAAATATAAATATACACACCGTATTTTCCGCACTATTAGCCGCACCTAAAAACCACAAATTTACTCAAAAGCTGACAGTGCGGCTTATAACCCGGTGCGCTTTATATATGGATTAATATTAAGATTCATTTTCATAAAGTTTCGGTCTCGCAACTACGGTAAACAGCCGCCATCTTTTTTCCCCGTAGAAGAGGAAGTGCTTCTTCTTCTATGCAAGCAACCGCCAAGGTAAGCACCCGCCCCCATAGAACAGGAAGCGCTTCTTCTTCTACTGTAAGCAACCACCCGCCCGCGTAGAAGAAGAAGAAGAAGCGCGCGGATATTACGTTTCATTTCCTTTGTGTGTTTACATCTGTAAAGACCACAAAATGGCTCCTACTAAGTGACAGGGATCCGGTTCATGAAAAGACGCAATCTCTCCATCCGCACACGGACTACTATTTCACAGCAACTGCCTAAAGACTTTCAAGAAAAGCTGGCTACTTTCCGTGCATATTGTAAAAACAAGATAGCTGAAAAAAAGATCCGGCCAGAGAACATTATCAACATGGACGAGGTTCCACTGACTTTTGATATTCCTGTGAACCGCACTGTGGATACAACGGGAGCACGTACGGTGAATATTCGCACCACAGGGAATGAGAAGTCATCCTTCACTGTGGTTCTAGCTTGCCATGCTAATGGCCAGAAACTTCCACCCATGGTGATATTCAAAAGGAAGACCTTGCCAAAAGAGACCTTTCCAGCCGGCGTCATCATAAAAGCTAACTCGAAGGGATTGATGGATGAAGAAAAGATGAGCGAGTGGTTAAGGGAAGTTTACGCGAAGAGGCCGGGTGGCTTTTTTCACGCAGCTCCGTCCATGTTGATATACGACTCCATGCGCGCCCACATCACGCTGGTTTTTAATATATTATTAAAGTTTGACTGACCTATCTGACTGTTTTTTTGACATTCCTTTAGCGCAGTTAGATGCGGCTTATAACACGGGGCGGCTTATAGGTGGACAAAGTTTTGAAATATGCCGTTCATTGAAGGCGCGGCTTATAACCCAGGGCGCCTTATGGTGCGGAAAATACGGTATATATATATATATATATATATATATATATATATTTATATTTATATATATATATATATATATATATATATATATATATATATATATATATATATATATATATATATATATATATATATATATCCCCAGGTGCATGTCCAAAGACATGCACCTGGGGATAGGTTGATTGGCAACACTAAATGGTCCCTAGTGTGTGAATGTTGTCTGTCTATCTGTGTTGGCCCTACGATGAGGTGGCGACTTGTCCAGGGTGTACCCCGCCTTCCGCCCGATTGTAGCTGAGATAGGCTCCAGCGCCCCCCGCGACCCCAAAGGGAATAAGCGGTAGAAAATGGATGGAAAAAAATGGACCAGTAAATGGAGCCCAAGTGTAACACTCACCACAGTTGAAAAAAAAACAGTTTCTGAGTTGGGTGGCCTATTAGATTCTTGGATTAAACTAAAATAGATTTTTTTTTTAATCGATTAAAGATCGTTACAACTAAGAAAAAAATGTATTTTATTTTTTTGACAAAATACGGTAATAAAATAGCCGACGGAAACCAAGATGGCCGACTTCCTTTTGATTTTTTTAAACATGGCTTCTTAGACTTCGACAAACTGTATTGATCCACAATGGAAATTGTTCCAAAAAGGGAAGTTGTCCGTAAAAGTGAAATTTTATGCGTCCTCTCATGAGAAAAGTCTCCATTGATTTTTGTGACGATACGAGACTCAGGTAGAAAAGGTTTTATTTTTCCTCATTTTCATTTCTCAAAAAGTCGATTTCGGGCGAACAACAACAACCAAAAAAAAAATCAAATTTTTTTGCAGGTCCCGACGAGCCTGCGAATTAACAGAGCTGCGGCAGCCACGCTTGAATCTGTGACGCCAGGACCGGGTTGCCTGTTGAGCTTGTTTTCATTCATCTGGCAACGCTGATGAAGGGCGGCCACCTTCATCAGAGAAAAGACCGACAGCAAGAACAAGAGAACGCAGCCGGGAGGAATCGGTTGTTGCTTTTCGGTTTGATCTTTGCGACGCTGATGATTAGTTCACCATCAGCAAGATCAGTGAGATTCTGCTCTTTCTTGCCGTCCACAGGCAGGGAAGAAGAAGAAAAACAACCTTTGGTCGTTAGAGAAAGAACAGAGAGAGGGGGGAAAAAAAGAGACCAGTCATTCTTTCAGAAGTCCAATTTATGGGATGTTCTGTGCAAAAGTTGTGAACAGAGCGCAGGAACCTGGCGTGGTTGCCGGCAGCAATTAGAATTCTTCTTGGTCAGGAGGAACCTGCTGGGCACCTGATGAAAACTGTTTTTTTTTCGCAAGGAAATCATTTGCTATTTAATATGAAATAAATGTTTCCTGTGCTAAATTCAATCTGACACATATTTTTAGTAAGAAAAGCAAAACATGAAATAGATGAGGCAATTCCTGAAGGAATTGAGTGTGAATGCGCCAATGCTGACGATGAACTGAAATCCTGGAATTTTTTTTTTTTTAGAACTGTTGAAGTAGAGAACACAATTCCCGAACAGGCTGCATATTTTGAAGTGGGAACGGTTTGAATCAGATGAAAAAATGTGGGAGTTGTGGAACTTTGAAGAATTTCCCATTTCCCAAAAATAATAATTAGGGAATTTCGGGAAAAGCAGGAATTTTTTTGAAAATGGTAAAAAGCTTGAATGGTCTGAACGAGTTGCACTGGTTGGTGTTGGAATTTTTCAAATCGGTCGAGAAATGTTGAATTGAGAAATGGTATTACGGAATTCCTGGAATTTTGGGAAAAATATGGAATTTTTCCCGATTAAGAGGAATGTTTTGATGGTGGAGCGTTTGAAGTGGGTTGAAAAATGTGGGAGGAGTAGTTGCATGAAAAAAAAGGGTAGAAATAGGGCTTTGGGAATCCAGGAATTCTGGAAAATTCTGGAATTTTTTTTAACTTGGAAAAAGGATAGTTTGAATTTCCAGGATGAGTGGGATTTTTTGAAGGTGGAATGGTTTGAATCGGTTGAAAAATGTGGAAATGGTGCAAGTTTGAAAAATGGCCAATTGATTTTGAATGGGAATTCTAGGAAAGGTGGGAATTTTTGGAATTTGTCAAGGGGAAAGCCCGCAATTCCCGAATATGCAGTTTGCAACAGTTTGAAGTTGGAACAGTTTGAATCAGATGAAAAATGTGGGAGTTGTGGGACTTTGAAGAATGTCCCATTGAATTCAATGGGAAATTGCAATTTTTGGGGGGGAATTTCGGGTAAAGCAGGAATTTTTTTTGAAAATAGTAAAAAGTTTTAATGATCTGAATGAGTTGAAATGGTTGGTGTTGGAATTTTTCAAATCGGTCGAGAATTGTTGAAGAAGTAACATGGGGAATTGAAAAATGGTTTGACGGAATTCCTGGAATTTTGGGGAAAAGCGGGAATTTTTTTGAAAATGGTAAAAAGCTTGAATGGTCTGAACGAGTTGAACTGGTTGGTGTTGGAATTTTTCAAATCGGTCGAGAAATGTTGAAGAAGTAACATGTTGAATTGAGAAATGGTATTACGGAATTCCTGGAATTTTGGGAAAATCTGGAATTTTTCCCGATTAAGAGGAATGTTTTGACGGTGGAGCGTTTGAAGTGGGTTGAAAAATGTGGGAGGAGTAGTTGCATGAAAAAAGGGTAGAAATAGGGCTTTGGAAATCCAGGAATTCTGGAAAATCCTGGAATTTTTTTGAACTTGGAAAAAGGATAGTTTGAATTTCCAGGATGAGTGGGATTTTTTGAAGGTGGAATGGTTTGAATCGGTTGAAAAATGTGGAAATGGTGGAAGTTTGAAAAATGGCCAATTGATTTTGAATGGGAATTCTGGGAAAGGTGGGAATTTTTGGAATTTGTCAAGGGAAAAGCCCGCAATTCCCGAATATGCTGAACAGTTTGAATCAGATGAAAAATGTGGGTCTTGTGGGACTTTGAAGAATGTCCCATTGTATTCAATGGGAAATTGCAATTTTTGGGGGGGAATTTCGGGAAAAGCGGGAATTTAAAAAAAAAAAATTAAAACATTTGAATGATCTGAATGAGTTGAAATGGTTGGTGTTGGAATTTTTCAAATCGGTCGAGAAATGTTGAATTGAAAAATGGTATTACGGAATTCCTGAAATTTGGGGGAATAGCGGGAATTTTTTTGAAAATGGTAAAAAGCATGAATAGTCTGAATGAGTTGAACTGGTTGGTGTTGGAATTTTTCAAATCGGTCAAGAAATGTTGAATTGAGAAATGGTATTACGGAATACCTAAAATTTGGGGGAATAGCGGGAATTTTTTTGAAAATGGTAAAAAGCTTGAATGGTCTGAACGAGTTGAACTGGTTGGTGTTGGAATTTTTCAAATCGGTCGAGAAATGTTGAAGAAGTAACATGGTGAATTGAGAAATGGTATTAAGGAATTCCTGGAATTTTGGGAAAAATCTGGAATTTTTCCCGATTAAGAGGAATGTTTTGATGGTGGAGCGTTTGAAGTGGGTTGAAAAATGTGGGAGGAGTAGTTGCATGAAAAAAGGGTAGAAATAGGGCTTTGGAAATCCAGGAATTCTGGAAAATCCTGGAATTTTTTTGAACTTGGAAAAATGATAGTTTGAATTTCCAGGATGAGTGGGATCTTTTAAAGGTGGAATGGTTTGAATCGGTTGAAAAATGTGGAAATGGTGGAAGTTTGAAAAATGGCCAATTCATTTTGAATGGGAATTCTGGGAAAGGTGGGAATTTTTGGAATTTGTCAAGGGGAAAGCCCGCAATTCCCGAATATGTTGAACAGTTTGAAGTTGTAACAGTTTGAATCAGATGAAAAATGTGGGAGTTGTGGGACTTTGAAGAATGTCCCATTGAATTCAATGGGAAATTGCAATTTTTGGGGGGGGAATTTCGGGAAAAGCAGGAATTGTTTTTGAAAATAGTAAAAAGAAATTAATGATCTGAATGAATTGAAATGGTTGGTGTTGGAATTTTTCTAATCGGTCGAGAAATGTTGAAGAAGTAACATGGTGAATTGAGAAATGGTATGACGGAATTCCTGGAATTTTGGGGAAAAGCGGGAATTTTTTTGAAAATGGTAAAAAGCATGAATGGTCTGAATGAGTTGAACTGCTTGGAGTTGGAATTTTTCAAATCGGTCGAGAAATGTTGAATTGAGAAATGGTATTACGGAATTCCTGAAATTTGGGGGAATAGCGGGAATTTTTTTGAAAATGGTAAAAAGCTTGAATGGTCTGAACGAGTTGAGATGGTTGGTGTTGTAATTTTTCAAATCGGTCGAGAAATGTTGAAGAAGTAACATGTTGAATTGAGAAATGGTATTACGGAATTCCTGGAATTTTTGGGAAAAATCTGGAATTTTTCCCGATTAAGAGGTATGTTTTGACGGTGGAGCGTTTAAAGTGGGTTGAAAAATGTGGGAGGAGTAGTTGCATGAAAAAAGGGTAGAAGTAGGGCTTTGGAAATCCAGGAATTCTGGAAAATCCTGGAATTTTTTTGAACTGGTAAAAAGGATAGTTTGAATTTCCAGGATGAGTGGGATCTTTTAAAGGTGGAATGGTTTGAATCGGTTGAAAAATGTGGAAATGGTGGAAGTTTGAAAAATGGCCAATTCATTTTGAATGGGAACTCTGGGAAAGGTGGGAATTTTTGGAATTTGTCAAGGGGAAAGCCCGCAATTCCTGAATATGCTGAACAGTTTGAAGTTGGAACAGTTTGAATCAGATGAAAAATGTGGGAGTTGTGGGACTTTGAAGAATGTCCCATTGAATTCAATGGGAAATTGCAATATTTAGGGGGGAATTTCGGGAAAAGCAGGAATTTTTTTTGAAAATAGTAAAAAGTTTTAATGATCTGAATGAGTTGAAATGGTTGGTGTTGGAATTTTTCAAATCGGTCGAGAAATGTTGAATTGAGAAATGGTATTACGGAATTCCTGAAATTTGGGGGAATAGCGGGAATTTTTTTGAAAATGGTAAAAAGCATGAATAGTCTGAATGAGTTGAACTGGTTGGTGTTGGAATTTTTCAAATCGGTCGAGAAATGTTGAATTGAGAAATGGTATTACGGAATTCCTGAAATTTGGGGGAATAGCGGGAATTTTTTTGAAAATGGTAAAAAGCTTGAATGGTCTGAACAAGTTGAACTGGTTGGTGTTGGAATTTTTCAAATCGGTCGAGAAACGTTGAAGAAGTTACATGTTGAATTGAGAAATGGTATTAAGGAATTCCTGGAATTTTGGGAAAAATATGGAATTTTTTCCGATTAAGAGGAATGTTTTGACGGTGGAGCGTTTGAAGTGGGTTGAAAAATGTGGGAGGAGTAGTTGCATGAAAAAAGGGTAGAAATAGGGCTTTGGAAATCCAGGAATTCTGGAAAATTCTGGAATTTTTTTTAACTTGGAAAAAGGATAGTTTGAATTTCCAGGATGAGTGGGATTTTTTGAAGGTGGAATGGTTTGAATCGGTTGAAAAATGTGGAAATGGTGGAAGTTTGAAAAATGGCCAATTGATTTTGAATGGGAATTCTAGGAAAGGTGGGAATTTTTGGAATTTGTCAAGGGGAAAGCCCGCAATTCCCGAATATGCTGAACAGTTTGAAGTTGGAACAGTTTGAATCAGATGAAAAATGTGGGAGTTGTGGGACTTTGAAGAATGTCCCATTGAATTCAATGGGAAATTGCAATTTTTTTGGGGGGGGAATTTCGAGAAAAGCAGGAATTTTTTTTGAAAATAGTAAAAAGTTTTAATGATCTGAATGAGTTGAAATGGTTGGTGTAGGAATTTTTCAAATCGGTCGAGAAATGTTGAAGAAGTTACATGTTGAATTGAGAAATGGTATTACGGAATTCCTGAAATTTGGGGGAATAGCGGGAATTTTTTTGAAAATGTTAAAAAGCTTGAATGGTCTGAATGAGTTGAACTGGTTGGTGTTGTAATTTTTCAAATCGGTCGAGAAATGTTGAAGAAGTAACATGTTGAATTAAGAAATGGTATTACAGAATTCCTGGAATTTTGGGAAGAATCTGGAATTTTTCCCGATTAAGAGGAATGTTTTGACGGTAGAGCGTTTGAAGTGGGTTGAAAAATGTGGGAGGAGTAGTTGCATGAAAAAAGGGTAGAAATAGGGCTTTGGAAATCCAGGAAATCTGGAAAATCCTGGAATTTTTTTTAACTGGTAAAAAGTATAGTTTGAATTTCAAGGATGAGTGGGATCTTTTAAAGGTGGAAGGGTTTGAATCGGTTGAAAAATGTGGAAATGGTGGAAGTTTGAAAAATGGCCAATTCATTTTGAATGGGAATTCTGGGAAAGGTGGGAATTTTTGGAATTTGTCAAGGGGAAAGCCGGCAATTCCCGAATAAGTTGAACAGTTTGAAGTTGGAACAGTTTGAATCAGATGAAAAATGTGGGAGTTGTGAGACTTTGAAGAATGTCCCATTGAATTCAATGGGAAATTGCAATTTTTTGGGGGGAATTTCGGGAAAAGCGGGAATTTTTTTTGAAAATATTAAAAAGTTTGAATGATCTGAATGAGTTGAAATGGTTGGTGTTGGAATTTTTCAAATCGGTCGAGAAATGTTGAATTGAGAAATGGTATTACGGAATTCCTGAAATTTGGGGGAATAGGGGGAATTTTTTTGAAAATGGTAAAAAGCATGAATAGTCTGAATGAGTTGAACTGGTTGGTGTTGGAATTTTTCAAATCGGTCGAGAAATGTTGAATTGAGAAATGGTATTACGGAATTCCTGAAATTTGGGGGAATAGCGGGAATTTTTTTTGAAAATGGTAAAAAGCGTGAATGGTCTGAACGAGTTGAACTGGTTGGTGTAGGAATTTTTCAAATCGGTCGAGAAATGTTGAAGTAGTAACATGTTGAATTGAGAAATGGTATTACGGAATTCCTGGAATTTGGGGGAAAAGCGAATTTTTTTTGAAAATGATAAAAAGCATGAATGGTGTGAATGAGTTGAAATGGTTGGTGTTGGAATTTTTCAAATCGGTCGAGAAATGTTGAAGAAGTAACATGTTGAATTGAGAAATGGCATTACGGAATTCCTGGAATTTTGGGGAAAAGCGGGATTTTTTTGAAAATGGTAAAAAGCGTGAATGGTCTGAACGAGTTGAACTGGTTGGTGTTGGAATTTTTCAAATCGGTCGAGAAATGTTGAAGTAGTAACATGTTGAATTGAGAAATGGTATTACGGAATTCCTGGAATTTGGGGGAAAAGCGAAAAATTTTTGAAAATGATAAAAAGCATGAATGGTGTGAATGAGTTGAAATGGTTGGTGTTGGAATTTTTCAAATCGGTCGAGAAATGTTGAAGTAGTAACATGTTGAATTGAGAAATGGTATTACGGAATTCCTGAAATTTGGGGGAATAGCGGGAATTTTTTTTTGAAAAAGGTAAAAAACTTGAATGGTCTGAACAAGTTCAAATGGTTGGTGTTGGAATTTTTCAAATCAGTCAAGAAATGTTGAAGATGCAACATGGTGAATTGAGAAATGACATGACGGGATTCCTGGAATTTTGGGGAAAAGTGGGAATTTTTTTGAAAATGGTAAAAAGCGTGACTGGTTTGAACGAGTTGAACTGGTTGGTGTTGGAATTTTTCAAATCGGTCGAGAAATGTTGAAGTAGTAACATGTTGAATTGAGAAATGGTATTACGGAATTCCTGGAATTTGGGGGAAAAGCGAAATTTTTTTGAAAATGATAAAAAGCATGAATGGTGTGAATGAGTTGAACTGGTTGGTGTTGGAATTTTTCAAATCGGTCGAGAAATGTTGAAGAAGTAACATGGTGAATTGAGAAATGGTATGACGGAATTCCTGGAATTTTGGGGAAAAGCGGGAATTTTTTTGAAAATGGTAAAAAGCTTGAATGGTCTGAACGAGTTGAACTGGTTGGTGCTGGAATTTTTCAAATCGGTCGAGAAATGTTGAAGAAGTAACATGGTGAATTGAGAAATGGTATAACGGAATTCCTGGAATTTTGGGGAAAAGCGGGAATTTTTTTGAAAATGGTAAAAAGCTTGAATGGTCTGAACGAGTTGAACTGGTTGGTGCTGGAATTTTTCAAATCCGTCGAGAAATGTTGAATTGAGAAATGGTATTACGGAATTCCTGAAATTTGGGGGAATAGCGGGAATTTTTTTTTGAAAAAGGTAAAAAGCTTGAATGGTCTGAACAAGTTCAAATGGTTGGTGTTGGAATTTTTCAAATCGGTCGAGAAATGTTGAAGATGCAACATGGTGAATTGAGAAATGGCATGACGGGATTCCTGGAATTTTGGGGAAAAGCGGGAATTTTTTTGAAAATGGTAAAAAGCGTGAATGGTCTGGTGTTGGAATTTTTCAAATCGGTCGAGAAATGTTGAAGATGCAACATGGTGAATTGAGAAATGGCATGACGGGATTCCTGGAATTTTGGGGAAAAGCGGGAATTTTTTTGAAAATGGTAAAAAGCGTGAATGGTCTGGTGTTGGAATTTTTCAAATCGGTCGAGAAATGTTGAAGTAGTAACATGTTGAATTGAGAAATGGCATTACGGAATTCCTGGAATTTGGGGGAAAAGCGAGAATTTTTTGAAAATGATAAAAAGCATGAATGGTGTGAATGAGTTGAAATGGTTGGTGTTGGAATTTTTCAAATCGGTCGAGAAATGTTGAAGAAGTAACATGTTGAATTGAGAAATGGTATAACGGGATTCCTGGAATTTTGGGGAAAAGCGGGAATTTTTTTGAAAATGGTGAAAAAGCTTGAATGGTCTGAACGAGTTGAAATGGTTGGTGTTGGAACTTTTCAAATCGGTCGAGAAATGTTGGAGTAGTAACATGTTGAATTGAGAAATGGCATTACAGAAATCCTGGAATTTCAGGGAAAACCGGGAATTTTTCCAGTTCAAAAAACAACTTTGTTGTTTGTCCTGATTAAAAGGAACGTTTGACGGTGGAACGGTTGAAGTGGGTTGAAAAATGTGGGAGGAGTAGTCGCCAGAAAAAAGGGTGGAAATAGGGCTTTGGACAACCAGGAATTCTGGAAAATCCTGGAATTTTTTGGAACTTGGAAAAAAAGGTAGTTGGAATTTTAGGATGGTGGAATGTGTTGAAAAATGTGGAAATGGTGGAAGTTTGAAAAATGGCCAATTCATTTTGAATGGGAAAAATGTCCCGGAAAACCTGGAATTTTGGGAAATCTGGGAATTTTTATACTTTTTGTGTGTTTTTTTTTTTAGAATATGCCGCATAAACGGCCCCTGAGCCACACTTTGGACACCCCTGGTCTAAGGCTCAAGTCATAAAAAAGTTTCTTAAGCGCAAAAATGATGACTAAAGTTGTGGGGATGTATTTTCACTTGCATTTTAATTGTATCGACAGTTTAGTTAAGAAACATTTTTATTATTAAATTAAAAAAAAAAAAAAAAAAAAAAATTACCATTATTAAATTAGTTAATTTGTTTTAGCACAACATAAAAGTATTTTTTCGTCAGTTATTTATGATGACTAAAGTTGTGGGGATGTATTTTCACTTGCATTTTAATTGTATTGACAGTTTAGTTAAGAAACATTTTTATTATTAAATTTTAAAAAAAATTAAAAAAATACCATTATTAAATTAGTTTTTGTTTTAGCACAACATCAAAGTATTTTTTCGTCAGTTATTTATGATGACTAAAGTTGTGGGGATGTATTTTCACTTGCATTTTAATTGTATTGACAGTTTAGTTAAGAAACATTTTTATTATTGAATTTAAAAAAAAAAGAAAAAAAAAGTTTACTATTATTAAATTAGTTTATTTGTTTTAGCACAACACACAAGTATTTTTTCGTCAGTTATTTATGATGACTAAAGTTCTGGGGAATTATTTTCACTTGCATTTTAATTGTATTGACAGTTTAGTTAAGAAACATTTTTATTATTAAATTTAAAAAAAAAAAGGAAAAAAAAGTTTACTATTATTAAATTAGTTTATTTGTTTTAGCACAACATCAAAGTATTTTTTCGTCAGTTATTTATGATGACTAAAGTTGTGGGGATGTATTTTTATTTGCATTTTAATTGTATTGACAGTTTAGTTAAGAAACATTTTTATTATTAAATTTAAAAAAAACAACATTATTAAATTAGTTAATTTGTTTTAGCACAACATAAAAGTATTTTTTCGTCAGTTATTTATGATGACTAAAGTTGTGGGGATGTATTTTCACTTGCATTTTAATTGTATTGACAGTTTAGTTAAGAAACATTTTATTATTAAATTAAAAAAAATATATAAAAAAAACAAAAACATTATTAAATTAGTTAATTTGTTTTAGCACAACAAAAAAGTATTTTTTCGTCAGTTATTTATGATGACTAAAGTTGTGGAGATGTATTTTCACTTGCATTTTAATTGTATTGACAGTTTGGTTAAGAAACATTTTTATTATTAAATAAAAAAAATAAAAAAATTATTACCATTATTCATATTAGTTTATTTGTTTTAGCACGATATAAAATTATTTTTTCGTCAGTTATTTATGATGACTAAAGTTGTGGGGAAATATTTTCACTTGCATTTTAATTGTATTGACAGTTTAGTTAAGAAACATTTTTATTATTAAATTTTTTTTAAAAAAGGAAAAAAAATGTTTACTATTATTAAATTAGTTTATTTGTTTTAGCACAACATAAAAGTTTTTTTTCGTCAGTTATTTATGATGACTAAAGTTGTGGAGATGTATTTTCACTTGCATTTTAATTGCATTGACAGTTTAGTTAAGAAACATTTTTATTATTAAATAAAAAAAATAAAAAAATAATTACCATTATTAAATTAGTTTATTTGTTTTAGCACAACATAAAATTATTTTTTCGTCAGTTATTTATAATGACTAAAGTTGTGGGGATGTATTTTCACTTGCATTTTAATTGTATTGACAGTTTAGTTAAGAAACATTTTTATTATTAAATAAAAAAAATAAAAAAATAATTACCATTATTAAATTAGTTTATTTGTTTTAGCACAACATAAAAGTATTTTTTCGTCAGTTATTTATGATGACTAAAGTTGTGGGGATGTATTCTCACTTGCATTTTATTTGTATTGACAGTTTAGTTAAAAAACATTTTCATTATTAAATTAAAAAAATAAATAAATACAAAATAAAAATATCATTATTCAAATAGTTTATTTGTTTTAGCACAACATAAAAGTATTTTTTCGTCAGTTATTTATAATGACTAAAGTTGTGGGGATGTATTTTCACTTGCATTTTAATTGTATTGACAGTTTAGTTAAGAAACATTTTTATTATTAAATAAAAAAAATACAAAAATAATTACCAGTATTAAATTAGTTTATTAGTTAAGAAACATTTTTATTATTAAATTTAAAAAAATAAAAAAACATTATTAAATTAGTTAATTTGTTTTAGCACAACATCAAAGTATTTTTTCGTCAGTTATTTATGATGACTAAAGTTGTGGGGATGTATTTTCACTTGCATTTTAATTGTATTGACAGTTTAGTTAAGAAACATTTCTATTATTAAATTTAAAAAAAAAAATAATAATAATAAAAAAAAACATTATTCAATTAGTTTATTTGTTTTAGCACAACATAGAATTATTTTTTCATCAGTTATTTATGATGACTAAAGTTGTGGGGATGTATTTTCACTTGCATTTTAATTGTATTGACAGTTTAGTTAAAAAACATTTTCATTATTAAATTAAAAAAAAAAAAAAAAAATTACCATTATTCAAATAGTTTATTTGTTTTAGCACAACATCAAAGTATTTTTTCGTCAGTTATTTATGATGACTAAAGTTGTGGGGATGTATTTTCACTTGCATTTTAATTGTATTGACAGTTTAGTTAAGAAACATTTTTATTATTAAATAAAAAAAATAAAAAAATAATTACCAGTATTAAATTAGTTTATTAGTTAAGAAACATTTTTATTATTAAATAAAAAAAAATAAAAAAACATTATTAAATTAGTTAATTTGTTTTAGCACAACATCAAAGTATTTTTTCGTCAGTTATTTATGATGACTAAAGTTGTGGGGATGTATTTTCACTTGCATTTTAATTGTATTGACAGTTTAGTTAAGAAACATTTTTATTATTAAATAAAAAAAATAAAAAAATAATTACCAGTATTAAATTAGTTTATTAGTTAAGAAACATTTTTATTATTAAATAAAAAAAAATAAAAAAACATTATTAAATTAGTTAATTTGTTTTAGCACAACATCAAAGTATTTTTTCGTCAGTTATTTATGATGACTAAAGTTGTGGGGATGTATTTTCACTTGCATTTTAATTGTATTGACAGTTTAGTTAAAAAACATTTTTATTATTAAATTAGATTTTTTTTTTAAATTACCATTATTCAAATAGTTTATTTGTTTTAGCACAACATAAAAGTATTTTTTCGTCAGTTATTTATAATGACTAAAGTTGTGGGGATTTATTTTCACTTGCATTTTAATTGTATTGACAGTTTAGTTAAGAAACATTTTTATTATTAAATAAAAAAATAATTTCCATTATTAAATTAGTTTATTTGTTTTAGCACAACATAAAATAATTTTTTCGTCAGTTATTTATGATGACTAAAGTTGTGGGGAATTATTTTCACTTGCATTTTAATTGTGTTGACAGTTTAGTTAAGAAACATTTTTATTATTAAATTTTTTTCAAATAAATAAAAAATAAAATACCATTATTAAATTAGTTAATTTGTTTTAGCACAACATCAAAGTATTTTTTTTGTCAGTTATTTATGATAACTAAAATTGTGGGGATGTATTTTCACTTGCATTTTAATTGTATCGACAGTTTAGTTAAGAAACATTTTTATTATTAAATAAAAAAAATAAAAAAATAATTACCAGTATTAAATTAGTTTATTAGTTAAGAAACATTTTTATTATTAAATTTAAAAAAATAAAAAAACATTATTAAATTAGTTAATTTGTTTTAGCACAACATCAAAGTATTTTTTCGTCAGTTATTTATGATGACTAAAGTTGTGGGGATGTATTTTCACTTGCATTTTAATTGTATTGACAGTTTAGTTAAGAAACATTTCTATTATTAAATTTAAAAAAAAAATAATAATAATAAAAAAAAAACATTATTCAATTAGTTTATTTGTTTTAGCACAACATAGAATTATTTTTTCATCAGTTATTTATGATGACTAAAGTTGTGTGGATGTATTTTCACTTGCATTTTAATTGTATTGACAATTTAGTTAAGAAACATTTTTATTATTAAATTTTTAAAAAATAAATAAAAAATAAAATACCATTATTAAATTAGTTAATTTGTTTTAGCACAACATCAAAGTATTTTTTCGTCAGTTATTTATGATGACTAAAGTTGTGGGGATGTATTTTCACTTGCATTTTAATTGTATTGACAGTTTAGTTAAGAAACATTTTTACTATTAAATTTAAAAAATTAAAAATTAAAAAAAATTACCATTATTCAAATAGTTTATTTGTTTTAGCACAACATAAAAGTATTTTTTGGTCAGTTATTTATGATGACTAAAGTTGTGGGGAATTATTTTCACTTGCATTTTAATTGTGTTGACAGTTTAGTTAAGAAACATTTTTATTATTAAATTTAAAAAAAAAAGAAAAAAAAGTTTACTATTATTAAATTAGTTTATTTGTTTTAGCACAACATACAAGTATTTTTTCGTCAGTTATTTATGATGACTAAAGTTGTGGAGATGTATTTTCACTTGCATTTTTATTGTACTGACAGTTTAGTTAAGAAACATTTTTATTATTAAATTTAAAAAATAAATAAATAAATAAATTACCATTATTCAATTAGTTAATTTGTTTTAGCACAACATAAAAGTATTTTTTCGTCAGTTATTTATCATGACTAAAGTTGTGGGGATGTATTTTCACTTGCATTTTAATTGTATTGACAGTTTAGTTAAGAAACATTTTTATTATTAAATAAAAGATTAAAAAAAATAAAAAAAATACCATTATTAAATTAGTTTTTGTTTTAGCATAACATCAAAGTATTTTTTCGTCAGTTATTTATAATTACTTTTTTTTTTTTCTAATCAGCCTGACCTAAGCCCAAGGTTTATGTGTTAAATAATACATTTTTGTGACAAACACATGGTTTCATATCATTTAAGTAGGTTAGATATAAGTTTTGAAGACGATTCAAACAAAGACCCCCAGTTTAGTGTTGATATTCGAGTGGGCCCCGGGGCCCCGAGGTCAAAAAGGTTAAGGAAACCCTGTTTTGGAGTTCAAACCAAAAATAATCCAAATAAAATCCGGCTTGGGGCCCCGGAGACACTTCTGGAAGTGAACGTGTTTATTTCCACGTGGCAGTGTCAAAACCGTCGCCGTGGGCAGAAATGGTCACGTGCGTCGCCGTGACGATAATGACCATTTGGCCCCGACGTGACAACCTGCTGCCGAGCGAGCGTTGATGGCAGTAATTGCCGATTCCAGCTCGTCGTCATGTGATGCGTAAAAAAGTCATTTGAATGATTGCTGGCGCTCGTAGCTTCGTGAGTTCCCAGCCAGATGAATCCTTGTGACAGCGCCTGCAGCTTCTCGGCCGCTCTAAACAAGCAAAACAGACTCACTCCCGTCTTACCAAAAGGAAGAAAATGGGTTCGAATGAAGAAGAAATGCTGAAAAGTTGCTTATTGCAACTTTTGCACACGCTAAACGATGAGAGGTTCAGTCCGAGACGTTACTTTATAACACAAACGTGTTTTGTTAGCGTTTTTTTGCTCGACTTATTCAGCATCTTTGTTTGTTTTTTTTACATATTTTGTTCAAATAAGTCACATATTTGTGATTCAACACAACTAATGTTCAGTGTAAAGCTTCTGGGCATCCCGATAAATCTGTCCGATATCGGAGCCTTGGATATTGGGCTATAGCGATGTTTATCCGATACGATACCAGTGGGAATCGTAGTTGAGATGTGACGTTGGTGAACGAATCGAGTCTTTTGACGACGCACAGTTGTGAGACGTTTTTTTTATTTTATGCACGTGCTAATTTAGCGTCGGCAATTTCCCGCTCTGCACGTGCTACCCGACTGGCACCTGGACTAGCATTTGGATTAGGTATTTTTTTTATTTATTAAAAAATAGATATTTTTTACCTCTGAAAACAGGTCTTAAATTATTATTTTAAATTGTATTTAATTTGTATTATATTTATTTGTATTCAGATCAACTTTTTGGGCTGAATATGCTAAAGTGAAGTAGTTTTTTTATTTTTATTAAATAAAAAATATCCTTTTTTTTTTTACATATAAAAACATGCATTTTAAATTATTTTAAATTGTATATATTATTTAAAATTAATTATATTCAAATTTACTTTTGGGATTCATTATGCTTAAGTGTAGTAGTTTTAGTTTAAAAAAAAATTTAAAAAAAAAAAATATATATATATATATTTAAAAAAAAAAAATATATATATATATATATATTTTTTTTTTTTAACTAAAACTACTACACTTAAGCATAATGAATCCCAAAAGTAAATTTGAATATAATTAATTTTAAATAATATATACAATCTAAAATAATTTAAAATGCATGTTTTTATATGTAAAAAAAAAAGGATATTTTTTATTTAATAAAAATAAAAAAACTACTTCACTTTAGCATATTCAGCCCAAAAAGTGGATCTGAATATAAATAGATTTAAAAAAAATAAAGAATACAATTAAAATAGATGTTTTTATATGTAAAAAAAACAAAACAAAAAATAAATAAATAAATATATATATATATATATATATATATATATATATATATATATGTGTGTGTGTGTAAAAAAAAAAAAAATATATATATATATGTATATATATATATATATACATATATATATATATTTATTTATTTTTTTACATATAAAAACATCTATTTTAATTTAATTTTTTTTAAATCTATTTATATTCCGATTTACTTTTTGGGTTCATTATGCTAAAGTCTAGTAGTTTTAGCTTTTGAAAATATAAACCATATATTTAAAATTTTATTTTTTAATCTAATTATTTTCAGATTTCTTTTTAGTTTAGTTTTTTTTTAATTGTATTATTTTTTTCATGTAAAACATGTATTTTAAATTATTTTAATCTATTTTTATATGTATTCAGATTTGCTCTTGGGGTTCATTATACAAAAGTGTAGTAGTTTTAGCTTTAAAAAAATAAAATTAAATAAATACAAAATTTTTTTACATACAAAAACATCTATTTTAAATTATTATTTCAAATTGTATTTTTATTTATTTATATTCAGATGTATTTAGGGGTTAATTTTTCTAAAGGGTAGTAGATCAAGCGTACAAACATGGTCGTACCATTTTGTACTCACATTTCAATCATTTTTTATTGTCGCTTTATTTATACTTTTATAACCATTATTGCATTTTATTCTTATTTGTATTTCTTCACCACATTGTTTAAAACGCTACCTATTTTTAAGGTGTGGGGAAAATTCAAAATAGTGATGTCACCGCCTTATGGAATGTTTACAATGAAAACAACAAACAAACAAGATTATAGAGAATAATTCAGAAAATTCCCACCAGTAAAGTAATATTTGTGGATATTAAATCATCATCATCTACATCTTATCGTATAAGTAATACTTGTGATTGTTTCCTTGATTATATAAAAAAAAGTATACTTTTATTTTGTAGTGTGTGATGGAAGAAAAACTTTCATAAAGTGAAAAACACTAAGCTTATGCTGTCTTTAAGTTGAAGTGGAGTGGCATTTTTTTTTTGTTGACACCAAGTGGCAACAATAATTCCTGAAGTTAAGCTCCTGGCGCAATAAGTTGAATGATGCGGACACGTTTGTTACTGGATACTTTTTCCTAAAATGCATGTAACGCGCTGTGTGAAGCCCCCACTGATCCTTATATATAATAATACGTTATTAAACCAAACTTCACTCTAAAATAAGTCAACTTCCACATTAAGAGAAGATGTTGGGAACTTTTTTTTTTTTTTTTTTTTACTAATCTACTTTCTGCAGCTTTTTACTTTTTTTTTTATACTATCTTCACCCCTCAGGTAGCTGGCATCCCCTGCATATTTATTTGTTTAAATATTCAGAAAATCCTCTCACATAAACAGTGAGACGGCAGAAGGAGGCCCGGGGAGCTCATAAAGTGAGCAGAAATATGACGACAACTTTTGTTGGTTTACTGGAGGAAAAAAAAAGGCTTCCTGTAGACGAGCAAAGTGAGGAAACAGCAGCACTTTTTCAATAAAACATGCGACTTCAGGCTTTGTGTGGACTCAGAGGTAGAAAAAAAATTCATAAAACAAAATGTTAAAATAAAAAAATCACACACGCAATTAGAAAAAAAAGCCAAAGTAAACTTCAATTTTTTTTACATTTAATATATAAACAAAAAATCACACTACTAGTATTTTATTAAAAATTAAAAAAAACATACAAAAATCAAACACAGAATTAGAAAAGAATAGCCAAAGTAAACTTCTATTTTTTTATATTTAATATATTTAAAAAAAAAAAAATCACACTTTTAGGGCTAAGACAAATAACACTAGTAAACTTCTCATAGTTATTTGATTAAATATTTAAAAAAAACATAACAAAATCCCCCACACAATTAGAAAAAAAAAAAACAGAGTAAACTTCTATTTTTTTTTAAATATTTAAGATATAAAAAAACATCACACTTCTAGGGTTAGGACAAAAACACTAGTAAACTTGTAATAGTTAGGGGGAAAAAAGCCAGAGTAAACTTAATTTTTTTATATTTAATATATAACTTCTAATAGTTCTTTTGTTAAATATTAAAAAAAAAAACATAAGAAAAATCACACACACAATTAGAAAAAGAAGCCAAAGTAAACTTCTATTTTTTTATATTTAATATATATTTTTTTTAAATCACACTTTTAGGGCTAGGACAAAAAACACTAGTAAACTTCTCATTGTTATATGATTAAATATTAAAAAAAAACATAAAATCCCCCACACAATTAAAAAAAAAAAAAAGCCAAAGTAAACTTCTATTTTCTTTTTTTTTAATATTTAAGATATATATATATATATATATATATATATATATATATATATATATAAAAAAAAAAAATCACACTTCTAGAATTAGGACAAAATAAACTAGTAAACTTCCAATAGTTATTTTATTATTGTATTATATATATATATATATATATATATATATATATACATATATATATATAAACATTTAAAAATCACACACACAATTAGAAAAAAAAGCCCAAGTAAATTTTTATTTTTATTTTTTTTTATACATTTAATATATTCATTTAAAAGAATACACTTGTAGGATTAGGACAAAAAACACTAGTAAACTTCTAATAGTTATTTTATTAAATATTTAAAAAAAAACATACAAAAAATCACACACACAATGAGAAAAAAAAGCCAAAGTAAACTTCAATTTTTTTAAATATTTAATGTATTTAAAAAAAAATCACACTTAGTATTAGGACAAAAAACACAAGTAAACTTCTAATAGTTATTTGATTAAATATATATATAAAAAAAATAAAAAATCCCACACACAATTAGAAAAAAATAAAAAAATATTTTTAAATATTTAAAAAACAAATATGCTTCTAGGATTAGGACAAAAACACTAGTAAACTTCTAATAGTTATTTTATTATTGTATTAAATATATTAAAACAAAAAAACATTTAAAAATCACACACAATTAGAAAAAAAAAGGCCAAGTAAACTTCATTTTTTTTTAAATATTTAATACATTAATTTAAAGAATACACTTCTAGGATTAGGACAACAAGCACTAGTAAACTCGTTCTTTTATTAAATATTAAAACAAAACCCAAACACAATTAAAAAAAAAAAAAACAGAGTAAACTTCAGTTTTAAAAAGATATTTGAGATATAAAAAAAAAAAAATCACACTTCTAGAATAAGGACAAAATAAACTAGTAAACTTCTAATAGTTATTTTATTATTGTATTATATATATATATATATATATATATATATATATATATATATATATATATATATATAAACATTTAAAAATCACACACACAATTAGAAAAAAAAGCCCAAGTAAATTTTTTTCCTTTTTTTTATACATTTAATATATTCATTTAAAAGAATACACTTCTAGGATTAGGACAAAAAACACTAGTAAACTTATAATAGTTCTTTTATTAAATATTAAAAAAAAAAACATACAAAAAATCACACACACAATGAGAAAAAAAAGCCAAAATAAACTTTAATTTTTTTAAATATTTAATGTATTTAAAAAAAAAATCACACTTAGGATTAGGACAAAAAACACAAGTAAACTTCTAATAGTTATTTGATTAAATATTAAAAAAAAAAAAAAAATCCCACACACAATTAGAAAAAATAAAAAAATATTTTTAAATATTTTAAAAACAAATATGCTTCTAGGATTAGGACAAAAACACTAGTAAACTTCTAATAGTTATTTTATTACTGTATTAAATATATTAAAACAAAAAAACATTTAAAAATCACACACAATTAGAAAAAAAAAGGCCAAGTAAACTTCATTTTTTTAAAAATATTTAATACATTAATTTAAAGAATACACTTCTAGGATTAGGACAACAAGCACTAGTAAACTCGTTCTTTTATTAAATATTAAAACAAAACCCAAACACAATTAGAAAAAAGAAAAAAAAAACAGAGTAAACTTCAGTTTTTTAAAAATATTTGAGATATTAAAAAAAAAAAAACACTTCTAGGATTAGGACAAAAAACACTTGTAAACTTCTAATAGTTATTTGATTAAATATTTAAAAAAACATAAGCAATCACACACGCACGATTAAGCAAAAGTAAAGTTCTATTTTATACACACACTCTTTTACTACGAAACCGTGCAGAATGTGGCTTGGCATAGTCTTGCTGAAATAAGCAGGGGCGTCCATGAAAAAGACGTTGCTTGGATGGCAACATATGTTGAAATGTGGACTTGTCAGACCACAGAACACTTTTCCACTTTGCATCAGTCCATCTTAGATGAGCTCAGGCCAAGCGAAGCCGACGGCGTTTCTGGGTGTTGTTGATAAATGGCTTCGGCTTTGCATAGTAGAGTTTTAACTTGCACTTTACAGATGTAGCGACCGACTGTAGTTACCTACAGTGGTTTTCTGAAGTGTTCCTGAGCCCATGTGGTGATAAAAAGAAAATAAGACAATAATACATTTTTTTTGTCATTAGCCAACTATTTTATTGCAAGAGCGGATATAAAAGCAGCGATTCGAGGACAAACGACAGGAATAAGAACTCAAAAACAAACAACTCAAAATGAAAGTCACATTCTTATTATTTTTGTGAACCGTCGATGATATTTTAAGACAAAATGATTGTTTTGGTGTAAAAGTTTCCTTTACCACACCTTCAAATAAACATTTATTAACATCCCTTTGAAGTCACCCCCTGCCGAGTACAAAAACATCATATTTGGGAAATACAAGACGATATAATACAAGGAAAATACAAAGGATGTAAATGTTAAAGTTAAATGAGACTATGAAACACTCTTTAATGACAAATAAGCACAATTAGCAGAAACCTCATGTATTATACTAATTAACATGTTGTGTGTTTGTGTAGATGAACACATGAATATGTTTGTGTAGATGAACACGTGAATATGTTGCATGACTTCAATCCTTGGCAAAGCATGTTTGGATAAATAAATGATAAATACAATAACGGTAAGAAAGTGCTGACTAATCATAACAACGAATATTAAATAGGAGCGTCGGAATGTTTGATATTTCACTTTCAAATTGTGATTCTTATTCACAAAGATTCTGAATCACATCTTAGTCGAAGACAAGATTGAGCTGTTGAATTTTCACAGGTGACAGAAAAAAACAAAAAAAAAAGGTTTTGCATCGGAATCGTAATTTTTTGAGTTAGGAAACTGAATCGATTCAAAATTGTCAAAATTCTTGGAGGAAATAATATTTTGTGAGAATGAGTTTGGATCGAGAATGGATTAGGAGTTGAATAGTCACCCCAAGAGTTGGAATCAAATTAAATCGTAAGTACTTGCGTTCCGAATATTTAATACGATTAGAAACTCAATCGGTCAGAGTGTGAACTGAATGATTCGGGTACCTGGTGTGATGATTCCATTGTGTTAATTGGTGCAATAATTGTAATGAAACTGTTTCAAAACTGGTTACAGATTGGAAAAACTCTTTCTTGTCACATGGTGATGGGCTTCAAAAATGACAAATAGATTCTTATTTATAAAAAATGTATGAAAATGTTATATACATATATATACATATACATACACACATACATATATATGTATAAATAAACATATATATATATATATATATATATATATATATATATATATACATACACACATACATATATGTATTTTTATTCATGTATGTATGGGTGTGTGTGTGTGTGTGTATATATATATATATACTGTATATATATATATATATATACACATATACATATATGTATTTTCAAATATAAATATATATGTATTTTTATGCATGTATGTATCGGTGTGTATGTGTGTGCATATATATATATATATATATATATATATATATATGTGTATATATGTATACATATATATCACACATATATATGTGTATATATGTATACATATATATCACACACATATATATATATATATATATATGTGTATGTATATATATATATATATATGTGTGTATGTATATATATATATATATATATGTAAAAATATATATGTGATATATATGTATACATATATATACATATATATGTGTGTGTATATATTATATATATATATATGTGTATATATATATATATATATATATATATACATATATATATATCACACACATATATATATATATATATATATATATATATGTATATATATATATATGTATATATATATATATATATGTGTGTATGTATATATATATATGTATATATATATATGTGATATATATGTATACATATATATGTATATATATATATATGTGTGTATATATGTGTGTATATATATATATGTGTATATATATGTATACATATATATATATATATCACACACATATATATATATATATATATATATATATATATGGGTGTATGTATATATATATATATATATATATGTGTGTATGTATATATATATATATATATACTATATATATATGTGTATATATATTATATATATATATATATATATATGTGTGTATATATATGTATACATATATATCACATATATATATATATATATATATATACGTACATATTTATATATACATACACACACACACACACACACGGTATACTGTATATAAAATATATATTTAATATATAGATATTATTATAAATATACATATTTATTTCTATATATTTGTTTATGTATATAAATTGACAAGATAAAAATAAAAACTACATTTTTCTAATCGATTTTTGAAAAGTATGAATGGATTTAGAGTTGTGATGAACAAGAATCACAATTTGGACGAGAATTCACTTTTTTTGTGCGTCATCCTTTTGAAGTGAAAAGTTTTGAATTGTGCACAACTTGATTAATTTTTTTATAAACATTTAATTGATATGGATTTGATTTTATATTTCTGTTATACTTTCAAAGCCAGTATGCACATTTTATGAAGATGATCTCTGACTTATTGCAGGTTTTCCTCCAAACTCTTCTGTTTCCTACCAGGACCTGACTTTAGACTTGTGTGTTTCCTTCAAGGACCTGACTTTAGACTTGTGTGTTTCCTTCAAGGACCTGACTTTAGACTTGTGTGTTCCCTACAAAGACCTGAGTTTAGCCAGCAGAGTTTCCAGGTCAGACTCCTTACCAGGTGACCCCCGGATCCCTGCTGAGACCCCTGGACACGTCACATGGTCTCCTTCCCCTCCATCATCCATCCCTGCAAGTCCACCCACGTCTCTCTCCCCTCCTGCCGTCTTTGTGCACCTGCCTGTGACTCCGCCTCCTGAGGCCGCAGGGACGCCACACCCCTTGGTGGGCGGGGCCTTGGCCCCCGTCGGGCAGGCGGCGACGTCGCGGCGAGAGCGAGACCTCTGCACAGGGGCCGTCTTGTTTTCTGCCAGGAAGAAGACACGCAAAGTTGTGAGCGTGTTTGTGCGACCGAGTGACGTGGAATTGTGTAACGCACGCCAGCTGGTTAGATGGACGCAAGCAGAGGAGTTAATAGTTAAGAGGAGACATGAAGTTACAAGATGGAAGTGCAATGTTGCACATGATGGAGAATCATCAGTCACAGCAGAGACAAAAAGCAAGAAGTGAAATGTTGGCAAAGTGAAAGTAAACTGACTCGATTTACACTTTGCACCTTATTAGCAAGAACACACACACACACAGAGCATGGAAGAACACAACACACACTACTGTACAACAAAAACACTGCTAAACACACACACACATATACTATTATACTAACACACACTACTACACGCACACAAACATACACTACAACACGTAATGACACACACAATGCAACCAGACCCTACTGCACGCACACACAATCCAAAAAAAACACACACACACACACACACACACACACACACACACACACACACACACACACACACACACACACACACACATTGTGTGTGATCTGCATCGGAGAGGGGTTACAGCCAACTTTTATGATAAAATAGTTTCTAAAAAAATGTATCATAAGTTTCTAAAAAATGAATTATATGTTTGTAAAAAAAAAAAAGAATTATATGTTTTAAGAAAATGAATTATGTTTAAAAAAAATTTATTATATGTTTATAAAAAAATGAATTGTTTAAAAAAAAAAAGAAATATGTTTATAAAAAAATTATGTGTATAAAAAATGAATTATGTTCATAAAAACAATTAATTTTAATGTTTTAAAATGGATGTGTTTTTACAAAATGAATTATATGTTTATAGAAAATGAGTTATATGTTTATAAAGATGAATTATGTTTATAAAAACATTAATTAATATTAATGTTTTAAAATGGATATGTTTTTACAAAATGAATTATATGTTTATAGAAAATGAGTTATATGTTTATAAAGATGAATTATGTTTATAAAAAAAATGAATGTTTATTAAAAAAAAAATATATATATATATGTTTAAAGAAAATTAATGATAGATTAAAAAAAAAAGGATTATACGTTTAAAAAAATGAATTATAGGTTAATAAAAATTAATTACGTTTATAAAAAAAATATGTTTATAAAAATGAATTATATTTTTATAAAAAATAAATTATACATATTTTTAAATGAATGATAAGTTCTTTAAATTGAATTATATGTTTGTAAAAATAAATGATACGTTTCTAAAAAATGAATTATGCCTATGAATGATATGTTTGTATAAAAAGGGAATTATATATTAAAAAAAAAAAATTAGTATATGTTTATAAAAAAATGAATTGTTTAAAAAAAAATGAAATATGTTTATAAAAAAATTGTGTATAAAAAATGAATTATGTTCATAAAAACATTAATTAATTTTAATGTTTTAAAATGGATATGTTTTTACAAAATGAATTATATGTTTATAGAAAATGAGTTATATGTTTATAAAGATGAATTATGTTTATAAAAAAATTAATGTTTATTAAAAAAAAATATATATATATGTTTAAAGAAAATTAATGATAGATTTAAAAAAAAATGGAGTATACGTTTAAAAAAATGAATTATAGGTTAATAAAAATTAATTACGTTTATAAAAAAAATATTATGTTTATAAAAAATGAATTATATTTTTATAAAAAATAAATTATACATATTTTTAAATGAATGATATGTTCTTTAAATTGAATTATATGTTTGTAAAAATAAATGATACGTTTCTAAAAAATGAATTATGCCTATAAATATGAATGATATGTTTGTATAAAAAGGGAATTATATATTTAAAAAAAAAAATTATCATGTTTATAAAAAAATGAATTGTTTAAAAAAAAAAAGAAATATGTTTATAAAAAAATTATGTGTATAAAAAATGAATTATGTTCATAAAAACATTAATTAATTTTAATGTTTTAAAATGGATATGTTTTTACAAAATGAATTATATGTTTATAGAAAATGAGTTATATGTTTATAAAGATGAATTATGTTTATAAAAAATGAATGTTTATTAAAAAAAAAAGAATTATATGTTTAAAGAAAATGAATGATAGATTTAAAAAAAATTGATTATACGTTTAAAAAAATGAATTATAGGTTAATAAAAATTAATTACGTTTATTAAAAAATATGTTTATAAAAATGAATTATATTTTTGTAAAAAATAAATTATATATATTTTTAAATGAATTATATGTTTTTTAAACTGAATTATATGTTTGTAAAAATAAATGATAAGTTTCTAAAAAATGAATTATGCTTATAAAAATGAATTATATGTTTGTAAAAAAAGGGAATTACATATTCAAAAACATTTTTTATTATATGTTTATAAAAAAAAAATGTTTATAAAAAAAGAATGATTATTATAAAAATATGAATTATATGTTTAAAGAAAATTCATGATATATTTAAAAAAAAAATGGATTATACATTTTAACAAAATTAATTGTAGGTTAATAAAAATGAATTACATTTATAAAAAAATTATTAGGTTTATAAAAATGAATTATATTTATATAAAAAAATAATTTTTAAATTAATTATTTTTTTAAATTGAATTATAAGTTTATAAAAATAAATTCTATGTTTATAAAAATGAATTATATTTTTGTAAAAAATAAATTATATATATTTTTAAATGAATTATATGTTTTTTAAATTGAATTATATGTTTGTAAAAATAAATGATACGTTTCTAAAAAATGAATTATGCCTATAAATATGAACGATATGTTTGTATAAAAAGGGAATTATATATTAAAAAAAATATATATTATATGTTTATAAAAAAATGAATTGTTTAAAAAAAAAAGAAATATGTTTATAAAAAAAATTGTGTATAAAAAATGAACTATGTTTTAAAATGGATATGTTTTTACAAAATGAATTATATGTTTATAGAAAATGAGTTATATGTTTATAAAGATTAATTATGTTTATAAAAAAATGAATGTTTATTAAAAAAAAGAATTATATGTTTAAAGAAAATTAATGATAGATTTAAAAAAAAATGGATTATACGTTTAAAAAAATGAATTATAGGTTAATAAAAATTAATTACGTTAATAAAAAAAATATGTTTATAAAAATGAATTATATTTTTATAAAAAATAAATTATATATATTTTTAAATTAATTATGTGTTTTTTAAATTGAATTATGTTTGTAAAAATAAATTATAAGTTTCTAAAAAATTAATTATGTTTATAAAAATAAATTATATGTTTGTAAAAAAAGGGAATTATATATTCAAAAAAATGTATTATATGTTTATAAAAAAAGAATGATTTTTATAAAAATATGAATTATATGTTTAAAGAAAATTCATGATATAATAAAAAAAAAAAGAATTATACATTTTAACAAAATTAGTTATAGGTTAATAAAAATGAATTACATTTATAAAAAAATTATTAGGTTTATAAAAATGAATTATATTTATATAAAAAAATAATTTTTAAATTAATTATTTTTTTAAATTGAATTATAAGTTTATAAAAATAAATTCTATGTTTATAAAAAGGAATTATGTTTATAAAATATGAATTATATGTTTATAAGAAAATTAATTGTTTATAAAAAATTTATTATATTTTTTTTATCATGAAATATGTTTCTAAAAATGAATACTATGTTTATAAAAAATAATATATTTGTAAAAAATAAATTGTATGTTTATAAAAATGAAGTATGTTTATAAAATATGAATTATGTTTATAAGAAAATGTATTATGTTTATAAAAATTAATTATAGGTTTATAAAAAAATGAATTATATATATTTTTTTATGAAATATGTTTATAAAAATTAATGATATGTTTATAGAAAAATATAAAAAGTGATGGATCAGCGCTCCCTTCATTAACAAGACAAAACAATAACAACAACTGTACTCACTGCTATGCCAACATGCACTCACACAGATGTCCCTTTGGTGCCCTTGCAAACGATCAGAAATCTCAAAATCCCTAACTTTAACA
>NC_084562.2:24090000-24092500 GCF_033978685.3 Nerophis lumbriciformis
TGATAATTTAAAATCAATTATTTCAAATATGTTTATTTTAATGTATAATTCTATGCCTGGATGTGGTAATACAAATAAAAATACAATTAATTTTGATGTTTTAGCAAAATATAGTAAAAATGTATTTATTTATTTTTTTAATTAATAAATATATTTATTTTTAGGTAAGATAAACATAATAATACAATTTATCTCTAGTCTGGATTATTTAATTCTTGTCACCCTGTTGTCCTCCCGTCATGAAAAAAGGCTGTCCTCACTCAGGTCCGCATGGAGCTGGCTTCCGGCTCCGGCTGAAAATCGGGAGATTTTCGGGAGAATATTTGTCCCGGGAGGTTTTCGGGAGAGGCGCTGAATTCCGGGAGTCTCCCGGAAAATTCGGGAGGGTTGGCAAGTATGTCCTGAGCCCATGTGGTGATATCCTTTACACACTGATATCGCTTTTTGATGCAGTACCGCCTGAGGGATATAAGGTCCGTAATATCATCGCTTACATGCAGTGATTTATCCAGATTCTCTGAACCTTTTGACGATATTACGGCGCGTAGATGGTGAAATCCCTAAATTCCTTGCAATAGCTGGTTGAGAAATGATGTTCTTAAACTGTTCGACAATTTGCTCACGCATTTGTTGACAAAGTGGTGACCCTCGCCCCGTCCTTGTTTGTGAATGACTGAGCATTTCATGGAAGCTGCTTTTATACCCAATCATGGCACCCACCTGTTCCCAATTAGCCTGTCCACCTGTGGGATGTTCCGAATAAGTGTTTGATGAGCATTCCTCAACTTTATCAGTCTTTTTTGAAACGTGTTGCAGGCATCAAATTCCAAATTAGCTAATATTGGAACGTTAAATATCTTGTCTTTGCAGTCTATTCAATTGAATATAAGTTGAAAAGGATGAACAAATCATTGAATTCTGTTTTTATTTACCATTTACACAACATGACAACTTCACTGCTTTTGGGTTTTTGTATAAAAGCCGTGATTTTTTAGGTTCATACCAATAAAAATTTAATAAAATGCTACTATAAAATGATGGCCGATCATAAATTGAGTCATGTGTGGATTTTTTTTTCAGCCTACAATCAGTAGGGAACAAACATCGTTCATCGTTCAACACCCAGCGTCTCTGGGTGTTGTTGATAAACGGCTCCAAAACATCACACTGAACATTTAGTGGGCAGCGAATGTCGTTGACTTTCCGCAATGGAGGATTATCGACTTAGGGGAGGGAGGGCGCTACATCGTTTGGACTGTTCCGGGAAAACCGTTATGTATGATCTCCATGAAAGCAAACGATGATATCTATACCTTTGGTGCGCCAGGTATCAGAACCACTTACGTCTTTTCAGTTCTCCTCCCGAGCCTCAAAGTGGTGATGATGAAAGTGTCTTTCAGGTTAAGTTTCCTTCTCCAGCGACACTTTGTTCACCCGCCCTTTGAAGCCCGGGAGCTTCTCCCCGCTATGGAAGCGCTAAAGCCGGCCTGAGAGATGTGAGACCTGGAAAGTGCTTAACGAGACACACACCTGTTAATAAGGCATTGCTCTTAATCAATAAAGATAGTTAAAATATGTCAACAAATTCATGCTTTCAACTGTTAAGATCCTCCCTTTTAGGTTGGAAGAGCCCTCCAGATTCTTTCAATCCATAGTCGTCTAAAATAACGAGGTGGCGAGAACTGAAGTTGAACAGTTTATTGCTAAAAAAGGTTCAAACAATAAGTGTTATTCGCTTACGTAGCATGTCTAGTCCTTACTTTACGCATGTTTAGGTTTTAACTCATAAAATTTGCTAAAATGCGAGCATAAAACTTTTTGCCTACTATTTAAATTCATGGTTTTCAGGTTCAAATGAATAACACTGGCGAAAACACAAGCATACAACGTTAATGCTAATATTAGCATGTTTTGGTTTTAACTCATAAAATTTGCTAAAATACTAGCATAAAACATTGTGCCAACCATCAAAATTCATGGTTTTCAGGTTCAAATTAATACAATTGGCTAAAACACAAGCATACGACGTTAACGTTAATGCTAATATTAGCATGCTAACATACGAAAAGTTTGACATGCTTCTAAAATGGTGCTTAGGATCAAAATCCACAAATTTGAGGTTTAAATGATTGGAATGGGATAAAATGCTAGCATAAAACGTTAGCAAGATGAGATAGGAAAGGCTAGCGTACGAGTAAAATAACGAGGTGACGAGAACTGAAGTTTAGCAATTTATTGACAAAAAAGGTTCAAACAATATATGTTATTCGCTTACGTAGCATGTTTAGCTAGTCTTTGTCCTTACTTTAGGCATGTTTAGGTTTTGACTCATAAAATTAGCTAAAATGCGAGCGTAAAACGTTAATGCTAATATTAGCATAATTAGGTTTTAACTCATAAAATTTGCTAAAATGCGAGCGTAAAACGTTTAGCCAACCATCAAAATTCAGGGTTTTCAGGTTCAAATAAAAAACATTGGCTATGATGAGATAGTAAAGGC
>NC_084562.2:24097500-24102500 GCF_033978685.3 Nerophis lumbriciformis
ACACACACACCAGGACTGGCTAAAATTGCGATCTAATGAAAAAACCGAACCCCAAATCTCAAAATTGTGCTCTACCGCAATTTTTTAATAAAACGCAGAAAAAACTGCTCCTCGGAAGAAAAAAATGACAATACTGCCTGTAACTCCCACTGGGAAAGTCGGAGAGACATGAAACAAAAACCTCTATGTAGGGCTCACTTAGACTACATTTCATAGATTGACAAACCTCAGCAAAAATCAACAGGAAGTTTGCAATTTCCCCTTCAAAACAATTTTTTTTTTTTATAAACCGGTCACTTCTCTTCACGTTTGTCGTTTCAGCTTCAAACTAACACAGGAGAGAGATTGAACCCTTCCAAATAAAATTTATCGAAAATTTTTTTCTAACTGCTCCGGTTTTGATTTTATGAGCCTTCAAAGAACCGCTGCGCTGATGCTGCTGCGCTGCTGTTTTTTTAAGATGGCTGCTTAAAAGCAGGAAGCACCAACGTGCCCACACAATGCAGACAAGGTAGGTACACTAGACAAAAGTATTGGGACAATTCGGACTAAAAGTAGACAAAAGTATTGGGACACTTAGGACTACCACTGGACAAAAGTATTGGGACACTTACTACTACCACTGAACAAAAGCATTGGGCAACTGGACAAAAGTATTGGGACACTTACACTGGACAAAAGTATTGGGACACTTGGGACTAAAACTTGACAAAAGTATTGGGACACTTAGTACTAGCACCTGCCAAATACGTGGGCCCGACCAACGCTGCTTGCAGCTTTAATTATTATCTGAAACTCGATTTTGCATGTCACTATAAAGTTATACAAGCCTTGCTTGTTCAATATTCAATGCAAAACTTGTTTGGGTCCCTACTAAAAGGTTAATTTGTTCAACCTTGGCCCGCGGCTTTGTTCAGTTTTAAATTTTGGCCCACTCTGTATTTGAGTTTGACGCCCCTGCTCTAACATAAAATCTGCTTAGTGAAAAGAATGATCTTGTCAGACAGAAAATAAGCAAATATCAGCCTTATTTGAGATATTTCATCTTACTTACTTTGACTTTTTGCAGTGTGTTAGCATGGTAAGGCTCGTGATGTAGACAAAGCCTCCAGACTGTACCTAAAGTGAGCTGACATCCTCCCTTACAAAGAAGAAGGCCTCCTATAGCCGAGGACTGTGTGTGCCTGTCTGCCGGCGTGTTTACTGCCAGATGAGCGCTGGCGTTTGACAGATCTCAACACGCCAGGCCGGTGCTGCCAAACACACTTACGCATTCCAAACGGCCCGCAGTCATGCTCTATATTTCATTGAAGTTGAATATTTCAAAAGATCAGCCCACTCAAAACCCTATAAAATCTATCGTTCTGGGGCCCCGTGTCCTAAAAATAAAATGGCATCTGCCATATCGCATTACAGACGGCCACGTCGGGCCCCGTCTCCTCCTCGCCGCTCCTCCCGCGTCCTGACAAAAGCCATCTGCTAAGCAGCCTGTCTCCATCACAGCAGACTTTGCACTTCCCGTCAAACTACTTGCTTCCTTTTCCCTCTCCTTTGTTTCCTCCTTGCTTCCTGCTAACACAACGTTGTTATTAAAGAAGAACTTGTAGTTAACAATCCGCCGCGTAGAGGATCACATTTTCCTCACCGAGAGATGCAAGCAGCTCCTTTATGTCACAGTAATTACCTTCTAGTTGTGTCTATTCATTTAACACGTGTGGGGATTCTCTTTACTCTTTCTTATTACATTCTTTTTATAGTGATAAACTCTTATTTAGTGAAACAAAAATACATGTAAAACTGCATCAATATACTGTATGCATGTGAGATTGTGTATATATATGTGTATATATGTATGTACAATTTTGTATATACCGTATATGTATGTGAAATTTTGTATATATATGTGTATATATGTATGTGAGATTTTGTATATCCGTATTTTCCGCACTATTAGCCGCACCTAAAAACCACAAATTTACTCAAAAGCTGACAGTGCGGCTTATAACCCGGTGCGCTTTATATATGGATTAATATTAAGATTCATTTTCATAAAGTTTAGGTCTCGCAACTACGGTAAACAGCCGCCATCTTTTTTCCCCGTAGAAGAGGAAGCACCCGCCCCCATAGAAGAGGAAGCGCTTCTTCTTCTACTGTAAGCAACCACCCGCCCCCGTAGAAGAAGAAGAAGCGCGCGGATATTACGTTTCATTTCCTTTGTGTGTTTACATCTGTAAAGACCACAAAATGGCTCCTACTAAGCGACAGGTTTCCAAGACGCAATCTCTCCATCCGCACACGGACTACTATTTCACAGCAACTGCCTAAAGACTTTCAAGAAAAGCTGGCTACTTTCCGTGCATATTGTAAAAACAAGATAGCTGAAAAAAAGATCCGGCCAGAGAACATTATCAACATGGACGAGGTTCCACTGACTTTTGATATTCCTGTGAACCGCACTGTGGATACAACGGGAGCACGTACGGTGAATATTCGCACCACAGGGAATGAGAAGTCGTCCTTCACTGTGGTTCTAGCTTGCCATGCTAATGGCCTGAAACTTCCACCCATGGTGATATTCAAAAGGAAGACCTTGCCAAAAGAGACCTTTCCAGCCGGCGTCATCATAAAAGCTAACTCGAAGGGATGGATGGATGAAGAAAAGATGAGCGAGTGGTTAAGGGAAGTTTACGCGAAGAGGCCGGGTGGCTTTTTTCACGCAGCTCCGTCCATGTTGATATACGACTCCATGCGCGCCCACATCACGCTGGTTTTTAATATATTATTAAAGTTTGACTGACATATCTGACTGTTTTTTTGACATTCCTTTAGCGCAGTTAGATGCGGCTTATAACACGGGGCGGCTTATAGGTGGACAAATTTTTGAAATATGCCGTTCATTGAAGGCGCGGCTTATAACCCAGGGCGCCTTATGGTGCGGAAAATACGGTATATATGTATGTGAGATTTTTTTTATATACATGTATGTAAGATTGTGTGTATATATATGCGTATATATGTATGTAAGATTTTGTATGTACAGTATATGTATGTGAGATTTTGTATATATATGTATGTGAAATTTTGTATATACATGTACCGGTATGTGAGATTGTGTGTATATATATATATATATATATATATATATATATATATATACATACACACACTGTATGTGTATATATGTTCCGGAGATGTAAATATATGTGTGTAAATGTATGTGAGATTTGGTGTATACAGGTATATATGTATGTGGGATTGTGTGTGTGTGTGTATATATATATACACACTGTATGTGGATATATGTACGTGAGATGTAAATATATGTGTGTAAATGTATGTGAGATTTGGTATATACAGGTATATATGTATGTATGTATGTATGTATATATATATATATATATATATATATATATATATATATATGTGTGTATGTATGTGAGATGGTGTATATGTTTATATAAAGTATGTATGTGAGATGTTGTATGTATGTGAGATTTTGTATATATATGTGTATATATGTATGTGAAATGTATATATGTATGTGAGATTTTGTATATGTTTATATACAGTATGTATGTGAGATTTTGTATATATGTATGTGAGATTGTGTATATATATATGTGTATTAGAGATGCGCGGTTTGCGGACACAACCGCGGAGTCCGCGGATTATCCGCGGATCGGGCGGATGAAATTAAAAAAACTAAGATTTTATCCGCTCGCGGGTCGGGTCGGGCGGATTAATTTTTTTTTTGTTTTTTTTTTGCGGGTGGCAGTTAAACCAATTGGGAAATATATATACATAGTTAAATGTTGTTACCCACATACGAAAAACGAGCAGGCACCTGCAGCATATGCCACAACAGAAGAAAAAAAGAAAAAAGAGATGTACACTTTTACGGAGCGGAGAAGGGACGCCTCGCCGGGGTCCGGGACCGAGGCCCCTTCCCCCGAGAGGGCCCCACCGGGAGCCGTAGCTGAGGCGATCCGCGAGAAGGGCCCGACGCACGTCCAGGGTCACTACCGCGCCCACCGCACCGACACCCCGCCTCGTCCGCTTTCGCCGCGGCCGTCGTCACGCGCAGCAGGTAAGCAGCTTACCTGCCCGCCACCCCCGTGGCCGGGGGCTCGTAACAGGGGTCACTCCGCGCGCTCCGCCCGCGCAGCTTACCTGCCCGCCACCCCTGTTGCCGGGGGCGCATAATAGGGGTTACATGGAAGTTGGAACCCGCTAAGGAGTGTGTAACAACCCACCTGCCGAATCAACTAGCCCTGAAAATGGATGGCGCTGGAGCGTCGGGCCCATACCCGGCCGTCGCCGGCAGCGAGACGCGCTTGGAGGTGCGCTCAGCGCGGCTCCCATATGATTGCGCACTGGTGTGCGTCTGGGCCGTGACAGCGTGGCACGCGAATGTCTGTGCTGCATTGGATCAGTCTCCTTTCTTTAACAGGCAAAAGCTTTATAACCTCACTAATGCCTTGCATCGTCTATATTAGATATATAACAAAGGGCGGGTGCGGTTCTGATCAAATGTTAGATCGGGTGGATGGCGGATGGTTGACGACTTTCTGATGCGGTTGCGGATGAAATAATTGCCTATCCGCGCATCTCTAGTATATATGTATGTGAGATTTTGTATACTGTATGTATGTGAGATGGTGTATATATGTGTATATATGTATGTAAGATTTTGTATGTACAGTATATGTATGTGAGATTTTGTATATATATGTTTATATATGTATGTGAGATTTTGTATATACATGTACCGGTATGTGAGATTGTGTATATATATATATATATACTATATATATATATATATATATATATACTGTATGTGTATATATGTATGTGAGATGTAAATATATGTGTGCAAATATATGTTGTAAATATGTTGTCTTTGTAGCATATTCAACTGAATATGGGTTGAAAATGATTTGCAAATCATCGTATTCCGTTTATATTTACATCTAACACAATTTCCCAACTCATATGGAAAC
>NC_084562.2:24107500-24110000 GCF_033978685.3 Nerophis lumbriciformis
AGAATGCTTGCATTCACTTGTGTGTGTGTAAGAGCCGTAGATATTATGTGACTGGGCCGGCACGCAAAGGCAGTGCCTTTAAGGTTTATTGGCGCTCTGTACTTCTCCCTACGTCCGTGTATACAGCGGCGTTTGAAAAAGTCATGAATTTTACTTTTTGAAACCGATACCGATAATTTGGAAACAGATACCGATAATTTCTGATATTACATTTTAAAGGGGAACATTATCACAATTTCAGAAGGGTTAAAACCATTAAAAATCAGTTCCCAGTGGCTTATTTTATTTTTCAAAGGTTTTTTTCAAAATTTTACCCATCACGCAATATCCCTAAAAAAAGCTTCAAAGTGCCTGATTTTAACCATCGTTATATACACCCGTCCATTTTCCTGTGACGTCACATAGTGATGCCAACACAAACAAACATGGCGGATAGAACAGCAAGCTATAGCGACATTAGCTCGGATTCAGACTCGGATTTCAGCGGCTTAAGCGATTCAACAGATTACGCATGTATTGAAACGGATGGTTGTAGTGTGGAGGCAGGTAGCGAAAACGAAATTGAAGAAGAAACTGAAGCTATTGAGCCACATCGGTTTGAACCGTATGCAAGCGAAACCGACGAAAACGACACGACAGCCAGCGACACGGGAGAAAGCGAGGACGAATTCGGCGATCGTCTTCTAACCAACGATTGGTATGTGTTTGTTTGGCATTAAAGGAAACTAACAACTATGAACTAGGTTTACAGCATATGAAATACATTTGGCAACAACATGCACTTTGAGAGTGCAGACAGCCCAATTTTCATCAATTAATATATTCTGTAGACATACCCTCATCCGCTCTCTTTTCCTGAAAGCTGATCTGTCCAGTTTTGGAGTTGATGTCAGCATCTGCTTTGAGTGTCGCAGGATATCCACACATTCTTGCCATCTCTGTCGTAGCATAGCTTTCGTCGGTAAAGTGTGCGGAACAAACGACCGACCATTCAGTCGGCTTTCCCCACACCCTCGTATTTTGAACAAATTTCGTCCAATTTCTTGCCACTTTCGCATCTTTGGGCCACTGGTGCAACTTGAATCCGTCCCTGTTCGTGTTGTTACACCCTCCGACAACACACCGACGAAAGTGAGAAAATGGCGGATTGCTTCCCGTTGTGACGTCATCGCTCCGAGAGCGAATAATAGAAAGGCGTTTAATTCGCCAAAATTCACCCATTTAGAGTTCGGAAATCGGTTAAAAAAATATATGTTCTTTTTTCTGCAACATCAAGGTATATATTGACGCTTACATCATACTTGCCAACCCTCCCGGATTTTCCGGGAGACTCCCGAAATTCAGCGCCTCTCCCGAAAACCTCCCGGGACAAATTTTCTCCCGAAAATCTCCCGAAATTCAGGCGGAGTTGGAGGCCACGCCCCCTCCAGCTCCATGCGGACCTGAGTCCGCTTTCCCCACAATATAAAGAACGTCTACCATAAAGCAGTTCGTCTGCCGTAAACAGCAATGTTGTGACACTCTTAAACAGGACAATACTGCCATCTAGTGCATTTGATGAAAGCACTTTTGTGCGTGCCACACAGCAATGCATCATCAGAGAGGGTGTTCAGCATGGTTAGAAAGATAATAACTGGGATTTATATAGCGCTTTTCTAAGTACCCAAAGTTGCTTTACATGTAGAACCCATCATTCGTTCATACCTGGTGGTGGTAAGCTACTTTCATAGCCACAGCTGCCCTGGGGTAGACTGACGGAAGCGTGGCTGCAATTTGCGCCAACGGCCCCTCCGACCACCACCTGTCATTCATCATTCAATTCACCGGTGTGAGTGGCACCGGGGGCAAAGGGTGAAGTGTCCCGCCCAAGGACACAACGGCAGCGATTTTTGGATGGTAAGAGGCGGGGAGCGAACCTGCAACCCTCAGGTTTCTGGCACGGTTGCTCTACCCACTACGCCATGCCGCCCCACCAAAGATAGTGACAGAGAATAGAACAAGGATGGACAATTCAACCCTTAACTCAACAATGAGTAGATGAGTGTTATGTGTGTATATGTGTAAATAAATGAACACTGAAATTCAAGTATTTATATATATATATATATATATATATGTATGTGTGTGAAAAAAAATCACAAGACTATTTCATCTCTACAGGCCTGTTTCATGAGGGGGGGGTACCCTCAATCGCCAGGAGATTTAATCTCTAATCTATTTTCCTAGAAATCTCCTGACGATTGAGGGTACCCCCCCTCATGAAACAGGCCTGTAGAGATGAAATAGTCTTGTGATTTTTTTTTCCCCACACATACATATATTGCGCTCTACTACGGTATCGAGCACTATTTTTTGGATAACCTTATTAAGACATATATATATATATATATATATATATATGTATATATATATATATATATATATATATATATATATATATATATACACACACACACACACACATATACATATATATATATATATATATATACACACATAT
>NC_084562.2:24112500-24165000 GCF_033978685.3 Nerophis lumbriciformis
TCAGACTTACAAACATATGAACCCTAAAGAGCAGGGGTGCTCATTACGTCGATCGCGATCTACCGGTCGATCTCGGAGGGTGTGTCAGTCGATCACCAGCCAGGCATTAAAAAAATAGTCCTAAAAATTAGGGGTTCATAAATCTTCACTATGACGTCACTTTTGTCACTTGATTGACATTCACGGCACCCGAGGGTCTTCTGAGATGACGCTGGCTGCTGCCAGCTCATTAAAATGACCGACTGGAAGGCGAGAAACACTTTATTTCAACAGACTCTGGCGCCGTACCTGTCGTCAAAACTCCAAAGATCGACTGCACAGTTGCATAGTTGCGCTAACAAAACAAGAGTCTCAGAAAAGCTGGCGTGCACAAGCTAGCAAGCTACGGAGTCTGCCGACAATGTATTTCTTGTAAAGTGTATACAAAGGAGTACGGAAGCTGGACAAATAAGATGCCAAAAACCAACCACTTTCATGTGGTATTGGACAGAAAGGAGGACTTTTTTTCTCCTCCATTCGAAAATGCGGACGTTATCATCACCACTGTCTGATTCCAATCAATGCAAGTCATCAGAATCAGGTAATACACCAACTTATATTCTTGTCTTCATGAAAGAAAGGAATCTATATGTGTTAAACATGCTTGTATTATCTTTAACCACCTTTAACTTGTTAACAATATTAACTATATGTGTTAAACATGCTTGTATTATCTTTAAACACCTTTAAGTTGTTAACAATATTAACTATATGTATTAAACATGCTTGTATTATCTTTAACCACCTTTAATTTATTAACAATATTAACTATATGTGTTAAACATGCTTGCATTATCACTAAACATCTTTAACTTGTTAACAATATTAACTATATGTGTTAAACATGTTTGCATTATCTTTAAACACCTTTAACTTAACAATATTAACTATATGTGTTAAACATGTTTGCATTATCTTTAAACACCTTTAACTTAACAATATTAACTATATGTGTTAAACATGTTTGCATTATCTTTAAACACCTTTAACTTAACAATATTAACTATATGTGTTAAACATGTTTGCATTATCTTTAAACACCTTTAACTTAACAATATTAACTATATGTGTTAAACATGTTTGCATTATCTTTAAACACCTTTAACTTAACAATATTAACTATATGTGTTAAACATGTTTGCATTATCTTTAAACACCTTTAACTTAACAATATTAACTATATGTGTTAAACATGTTTGCATTATCTTTAAACACCTTTAACTTAACAATATTAACTATATGTATTAAACATGCTTGTATTATCTTTAAACACCTTTAAGTTGTTAACAATATTAACTATATGTATTAAACATGCTTGTATTATCTTTAACCACCTTTAAGTTGTTAACAATATTAACTATTTGTGTTAAACATGCGTGTATCATTTTTAACCACCTTTAACTTGTTAACAATATTAACTATATGTATTAAACATGCTTGCATTATCTTTAAACACCTTTAACTTGTTAACAATATTAACTATATGTATTAAACATACTTGTATTATCATTAAACACCTTTAATGTCTTAACAATATTAACTATATGTGTTAAACATGCTTGCATTATCATTAAACACCTTTAACTTGTTAACAAAAACATATATTTCATAAATAAGTAAATATAAATTATATATATGAATGAGGTAGATCCCCACGACTTGATCAATTGAAAAGTAGCTCGCCTGCAGAAAAAGTGTGAGCACCCCTGCTAAAGAGTATCTTATTCACCATTTGATTGGCAGCAGTTAACGGGTTATGTTTAAAAGCTCATACCAGCATTCTTCCCTGCTTGGCACTCAGCATCAAGGCTTGGAATTGGGGGTTAAATCACCAAAAATGATTCCCGGGCGTGGCACCGCTGCTGCCCACTGCTCCCCTCACCTCCCAGGGGGTGATCAAGGGGATGGGTCAAATGCAGAGGACAAATTTCACCACACCTAGTGTGTGTGTGACAATCATTGCTACTTTAACTTAACTTTAACTTTACACATACAAACTGTAGCACACAAAAAAGCACATTTAATAAAAAAACGTTATTATGGTCTTACCTTTACTTATAAGTGCGGGAACAGTGGTGTTGGTGTTGGAGGAGTTGTGAATGAATGAAATATGAAATCCGTGCTGCAGTCTGCAGGTGTACCTAATGTTGTGTCCCTGCGGTCGTTTGCGGCTCCTCCAACGCGAGCATTGTTGTTTTTGCACTTTTTGGCTTCTTGTTGAGTGACTTTTTTGAGTGGGTTCGGTCTTGCACGTGGAGGGTTTGGTGTGTGGGCTTTGGTTGGTGTGGCGCTCCCATCGGGGGGTGCGTTCTGCGGCGGGGGTGCGTTAACCGGCACAAGGAGGCGGGATTACTGCGAGTCTCACACAGTGCGTCTTCGCAGCCATTTTATGATCGCTCAGCACAAGAAATACGTTACACACATACAGTTGTTGACAAAATACACTGTACATTATATACCTCAGATAACTAAACTATGGAAATGTATAATATAATTCATATAGCAATACAGTCTCACTGCACAGCAGGCCAGCAGTTAGCCGAGTCCGCAATCCATGGTGAGGCACTGAGTGACGTGCCTCAACTGGCTGCTGTTCACCGCACCGTCTCTTCTCGGTATTTGAACGGCAAATGTGAAAATTCAGCGATTTTGAATAAAAAAAAATATCTAAAACTGGTGAAGTTAAATGGAAAATAACTTTATAGTATAATCACTGGATACATATAACAATTTAATTAATTTTTTTTCTTTCCATGATGGCAGGTGAGGCCCCGCCTCACCATTGAATCACTAGTTTATTTTTCAACTAGTTTTTAGTTAT
This sequence comes from Nerophis lumbriciformis, assembly GCF_033978685.3. Taxonomy (NCBI): domain Eukaryota; kingdom Metazoa; phylum Chordata; class Actinopteri; order Syngnathiformes; family Syngnathidae; genus Nerophis; species Nerophis lumbriciformis. The sequence goes on from NC_084562.2 coordinate 24,115,361, forward strand.
TTTTATATCTTTTTTTCCAAATAGTTCAAGAAAGACCACAACAAATGAGCACTATTTTGCACTGTTATACAATTGAATAAATCAGAAACTGATGACATAGTGCTGTATTTTACTTCTTTATCTCTTTTTTTTCAACCAAAAATGCTTTGCTCTGATTAGGGGGTACTTGAATTAAAAAAAAAAGGTTGAGAACCACTGATCTACAGTACAAAATATCATCAAAAGGTTCACAGAATCTGGACAAAATCACTGCACGTAAGCGATGATATTACGGACCTTCGATCCCTCAGGCGGTACTGCATCAAAAAGTGACATCAGTGTGTAAAGGATATCACCACAAGGGCTCAGGAACACTTCAGAAAACCACTGTCAGTAACTACAGTTGGTCGCTACATCTCTAAGGGCAAGTTAAAACTCTACTATGCAAAGCCAAAGCCGTTTATCAACAACACCCAGAAAAGCCGCTGGCTTCGCTGGGCTTGAGCTCATCTAAGATGGACTGATGCAAAGTGTAAAAGTGTTCTGTGATCTGACGAGTCCACATTTCAAATTGTTTTTGGAAACTGTGGACGTCGTGTCCTTCGGACTAAATAGGAAAAGAACCATCCGGATTGTTCTAGGCGCAAAGTTGAAAAGCCAGCATCTGTGATGGTATGGGGGTGTATTAGTGCCCAAGACATGGGTAACTTACACATAATTCTGACCTCAAAGCTATTTTATTTGGTCCATGGTGTCATTATAAGTGTGACCAGTAGATGGCAGTCACACATAAGCGATACGTGTAGACTGCAACACGACGCCAGTAAACAAAACCAAAACTTTAAATGTTCCATTGAAAATGAAGAACATTACACACCGCGCTCAAAAAATCTGTCTAAATGATTGATGGTACTTGAAGAACCATGTTTTTTTTTTCTAAAGGTGGTACTTGGTTAGTTTTAGAATCACTGCAGTACATTTACAGGAAGTATCAAACACACTTGAAGTTCTGTCCCAGTAGATATCATTTAAAAAAAGCTATTAGTTAAAAGTATGTCCACATGTATGATATTGACAGATCCCCGTGTATGTTTTCCATACACGTGCATGATAATTATTGTTTTATCCTTCACCATTTTTTAGGAAGAGTAACTTCCAGTAATGATTTCAGCCTAGTTTACCCTGCAGCAACAGGTAAATGATGAAATGTGCTGCAAAATATAATGAATGCTTGGTTTACTGGATTTCCAGGATTGTGCTCGACTGACTTATTCATTTAAAACATGCAACACCTCTCAGTTGAAACACGGAACAAGAAGGTGGGAGATAAAGACGGTTAGCAGGTAGCGTTGCCAGCAGAGGACAAAAAGGTTGCAGCTTTGAGACGATGTTCTGTGGTAAATACATTTGTGGTGTGGTGGCCCAGGAAGGTCAAAACATGCCACGGCTAGCGATGGGTACTGAATTCGGTATTTTTCTAGGTGTCGACCGAATTCGGTTGGTACGACCGGGTATCGAATTACGTGAAATCAAACGGTGCCTTTGTTGCACGTGGCGTCACGTCCAGTTGCAGACTAGAGACCAGCTCACCTAAACTTGCCTCTGATTGGCCAGGCCAGTTTTTTTGTTTAGTTTGTGTGGTCAGCTTGAAGCGTCCCTCTGTCTCGGACTCCCTCGTCTTCATGTGACATGAGTGATTGTCTGTTATGATTTTGCTTACAAGTTTCGATGACCCGCCTTATATTGCTGAGATTACCCCCCCTTCCTTCAGAGGCAGCCTCAGTGATGTAACCAGGGACCTCCCAAATAAATAGAGGACCACGTGGGACTGGTCCTTAGAGCAGGGGTGTCAAACTCAAATACAGAGTGGGCCAAAATTTAAAACTGAACAAAGCCGCGGGCCAAGGTTGAACAAATTAACCTTTTAATAGGGACCCAAACAAGTTTTGCATTGCATATTGAACAAGCAAGGCTTATATAACTTTATAGTGACATGCAAAATCCAGTTTCAAATAATAATAATAATAATAAAAAAATTAAAGCTGCAAGCAGCGATGGACGGGACCGACTTTGACGGCACATAAAATCCAAACCGTAGCAGTAATTAAAACTCTTTGGTCAACTTTTAATCAGAAAGGTTCAATCTCTCTCCTGTGCTAGTTTGAAGCCGACACGACAAACGTGCTCAGAGGAGATAATGTTTGAAAAAAGGTGACCGATTTTTACAAAACTTTTGTTTTGAAGGGGGAATTGCAAACTTCCTGTTGATTTTTGTTGGGGGTTGTCAATTTATGAAATGTAGGTCTAAGTGAGACCTACATAGAGGTTTTTGTTTCATTCCTACTGGAAGTTACAGGCAGTTTTGTCTGAGTTTTCTTCCTAGGAGCATTTGTGTCTGTGCTTTCTTCCTAGGGGGCGCTAGAGCGCAATTGTGAGTGTTGGGGTTCGTTTTTTTTTTTATTAGATCACAGTTTTTGCCAGTCCTGATGTGTGTGTCCAGTTTGGTGAGTTTTGAAGCATGTTAAGGGGGTCAAATTACAGCTCAAAGAGGCAAAAGTGACTGTTTTTACAAAACCTTTGTTTTGAAGGGGGAATTTCTAACGTCCTGTTGATTTTTGCTGAAGGATGTCAATGTATGAAATCTAGGTCTAAGTCAGACCTACATAGAGGTTTTTGTTTCATTCCTACCGGAAGTTACAAGCAGTTTTGTCTGTTTTTTATCCCTAGGGGGCGTTAGAGCGCAGTTTTGAGTTTTGGGGTTTGGTTTTTTTATTAGATGGCAATTTTCGCCAGTCCTGATGTGTGTGTCAAATATGGTGAGTTTTGAAGTATGTTAAAAGGGTCAAATTACAGCTCAAAGAGGCGGCGGAATTATAATAATGAAACCTTACAATTTCAATAGGGTCCTCTGTCCCAAAGGGACATTGCGGTCCCTAAATATCAATGGCATATCAAATACAATTTAAATAAAAATGGAATGCCTCTTTTCTATTTGCAACCTTCTGGGGTAAATATCAACATTAACTTTTTCCACAGGCTAATACATTAGAAAATAAAATAACAATGAATAAACCAACCATTCGGGACTTTAAACTGCTCAGTTTGCAACACACTGATCTAATCTGATGTGCCCAAGCCAGATACCTGCCATCTTTTCTTGGATGCTAGTTCATTAATGTCGGGGCTCAGGCTTTGAGCTGAGGCAACCTTCATTATCCAACGAAGGTGTTCATCAGTCATTATATCTCGTAGTCCACCCGGACCACAGTCTTGGGGGCGTGCCTTACTGCTTTTAACGTCCTCTACGAGTCCGCTTTTCATCCATTCTAACAACGTGCCGTCACAAGTAATGTGCGGTTTCTGTACGCACACACACGTGAATGCAACCCACACTTGATCAACAGCGATACACGTTACACTGAGAGTGGCCGTATAAACAATTTTAACACTGTTAGAAATATACGCCACACTGTGAATCCACACCAAACGAGAATGACAAACACATTTCGGGAGAACATCCGCACCGTAACACAACATAAACACAACAGAACAAATACCAAGAAGCCTTTGCAGTACTAACTCTTCCGGGACGCTACAAAATACACCCCCCGCTACCACCAAACCCCGCCTCCCCCGCCCACACACACACACACACACACACACACACCTTGTAGCGTCCCGGAAGAGTTAGTGCTGCAAAGGATTCTGGGTATTAGTTCTGTTGTGTTTATGTTGTGCTATGGTGCGTCATTCTTGTTTGGTGTGGGTTCACAGTGTGGCGCATATTTCTAACAGTTTTAAAGTTGTTTATACGGCCACCCTCAGTGTAACTTGTATCACTGTTGATCAAGATTCACGTGTGTGTGCGTGCAGAAGCCGCACAAATTATATGACTGGGCCAGCACTCCGTTGGACTGGATGAAAAGCGGACGTGACGATTTTCGAGAGGGGCACTGAAATATGGGAGTATCGCATCAAGGGCCAAGTGAAATTACACGGCGGGACAAATTTGGCCCGCGGGCCAGAGTTTGACACCCATGTGTTAGAGCGTAGGTTGGATCTGTAACTAAGAGTACAGCCCAATACGTCTCTCCTCATTGAGCCGAATTGAACTCTGTCTCTGCATGATTCCTTGCTTCTTGTCTGTTTAATAAATGGCATCAGTGTTTGAACCTGACACAACGCTGCCACGGTTTGTATTCACATTTGTGGCATCCCAAATACACAAAGAGGTGTTTGTGTAATATGAACCCTGAGCCTCCTCAGGAGAATCCAGCCAGGAAACAAACAAAACAGATTGTCATTATAAAAAGCAAGTAGTTTACTGTATTTATTGGATTTTTGAACCGTGGCGAAGCGTTTTTTTTTTTTTGGCGCAGTATGTTCACCACGCTTCTAAAGTGTCGCGGCAGGACTTGCTTGATAGATTCCGCCGAACACGTGGCGGCGTCACGCTCGAGTACCGTTGTCCATCTGCTACTTTGTTTGAGGTGTTCTGTAATATTCATACAGGATTAGGAGGAGAAATCTGAAGCAAACCTACGAGTGTTTGCTTTCTCAGAGTAGAAGCAACAGTTTGGGTGTACATACATTATCTGCCTTTTGACTCGCCGCCACTTTTTGTCTCCTCCCTTTCGCCTGATGAAATTGCCGATGATTTATTGCGAGTGTCGGCGGCGAGTGCAGCAGACTGCTGGTGAGTCCCCGTCGGAGGAGCTGAACGGAGCCAAAGATTAGCAGCTTTGCTTATCGATCAACGCTTCTCTCCGCCGTATAAACAAAGCCTATTGCTTTAGCACTTTTCCCACAGCGAGGGCTGCGGTGGTTCCGTGTTCTCTGAGGCGATGCACACCCGGGTACAACACAAATGCAGATTATCAAAAGGGAAAGTCGAAGCGTCGCAACACTCTGCACGTTCCCAAACTGATCGACTGCATTTTTGGGTAACCTAAGCCCGTCCGTATCGTACTCGCAGTTTTTGCAACTTTCATTAAAGTAGCAGTAGAGTGGAAAAACAAGTGGACCTTATATGCTTGGGACAAGCGGTAGAAAATGGATGGATGGATGTATCCATTAACCCAGTGGTCCCCAATCGTCGGTCCGGGGACCGGTACCGGCCCGTGACGCATTTGCTACCGGGCCGCAGGGAAACATTAAATAATTTATAAACGACGACTGCAACTTAACTTTAGTCTGTCCCACTAGACCAGTGTTTTTCAACCACAGTGCCGCGGCACACTAGAGCATACTTGCCAACCTTGAGACCTCCGATTTCGGGAGGTGGGGGGTGGGGGGGCGTAGTCGGGGTGGGGCGGGGGGCGTGGTTAAGATATATATATATAAGAAATACTTGACTTTCAGTGAATTCTAGCTATATATATATTTTATTACATTTCTTTTATTTATTTATATGTATTTATATATATATATATATATATATATATATATAAATAAATAAAATAAATTCTTGAATTTCAGTGTTCATTTATTTACACATATACACACACATAACACTCATCTACTCATTGTTGAGTTAAGGGTTGAATTGTCCATCCTTGTTCTATTTTCTATCACTATTTCAGAACACACACATTATACAAATATACATTAAAAAATCAATAAGAAAACGGGAACTCTAATTTGGGAGTCTGAATTAGGATCAGAAGTTCCTATATAAACATTGCGTACTCACGTCGCCTTTTTGTATTGATTACTGCAGCTGTGCACTGGATTCATTCACAAATACAAACTACAACTCACAAACACTTTAGAGTTAGGCTCCACCATCAGAATGTGTACTTAAACTTATAAAGATCACATGGATATTATTCAGTGAGTTGATTCACCAAAACTAACCTGTTATACAGGAGGAAAAAGCACACAGGACGTTTCAATTGCTCACAGACTGGTCGCGCTCATCAGAATGACAAGACACTTCCGGTCTGCAGGTGATAGCATTCAATTGGGAAGAAACGCCCTACTGCCCCCTACTGACCAATGTGAATACTGATAAATGTGTAATGACAGCTCCAAAAACGAATTCAAACCACAAAATAAAATAAATAAATCAACACAAAAATGTGACACATTATGGGTGTGTACATGTGCATGTACAGTAGATGGCAGTATTGTCCTGTTTAAAAGTGTCACAACATTGCTGTTTACGGCAGACAAACTGCTTTACGGTACACGGAAACTTGACTGCTGTTGTTGTGTGTTGTTGCCACGCTGGGAGGACGTTAATGAAACTGCCTAACAATAAACCCACATAAGAAACCAAGAACTCGCCCTCCATCATTAGCTGTTTATGTTGTGGGAAAGCGGACGTGTGAACAGGCTGTCAACACGTCACTCAGGTCCGTATGGAGCTGGAGGGGGCGTGGCATCCAGCTCCGCCTGAATTTCGGGAGATTTTCGGGAGAGCCGCTGAATTTCGGGAGTCTCCCGGAAAATCCGGGAGGGTTGGCAAGTATGCACTAGAGTGCCGTGAGATACTGTCTGGTGTGCCATGGGAGATTATGTAATTTCACCTAATTGGGTTAAAATTAATAATACATTTATATTGGATATTGATTTTAAATATGTATCTAAAATCAATTCAATCTACAAAGCAATTAACTACCGGCTGCCACCTACTGATATGGAAGAGTATTACACGGTTACTCTGCCGAGATCTAAACAGCACCGACACTCAAACACAACACATCATTTGCAGACTATAATTACTGGTTTGCAAAACATATTTTTAATAGGTAAAATTAGATAATCTCCCACATCACACCAGACTGTATCTCACTAGAGGTTGAAAAACACTGCTTTTGTCATAAATGGGATATATATGATAATAGCTTCAATATAGAGGCAACTTGTTTTCCCATTTTACTGCTACTTTAAACATTCACTTCTTCTGCATTATTGCATACTTCATTCTGCATCTTGTTTACATTGTTTCCAGGAACCCAATTAGTCCAATTGTACTGTAATAACGAGCAGTAATGAATACTGTTCATCCCTCGAGAACAATGGCGAGCTCACGGAAGCTTCTCTGGCTCTTTATGACAAGAAATGTGAGTCAGGTTACTTTAATGTTGTCTATTGTCCCCCCAACAATACGGGAATATCGTATGTACTTTTTTATATAATACATGCATGACTTCAGTGACAAGGCGTCGACTTGGAGACTCTCGTGAGAGCTTATTAAAACAGCAGGAATGAAACCCATAACGTATGTCATGCATTAAAGAGCAACGTCTCACTTTCTTCAAAAAAAACCTCACAGTCAGTGATCTATAATCAGTCAACTTTACATTCCAGCATATCTATTCTCCACTTTACCTGGTTAGTTCTGTATATATCGCAGTTTGTCTATTGAAGGTTTCTTATATTACCATTTGTTAGGGGTGTAATGGTACGTGTATTTGTATTAGGGATGTCCCGATCCAGGTTTTTGCACTTCCGATCCGAGGCCATATTGCGATACACAATATATATCTCAATATTTTGCCTTAGCCTTGAATGAACACTTGATGCATATAATCACAGCAGTATGATGATTCTATGTGTTTTGATTGGTTGATTGAGACTTTTATTAGTAGGTTGCACAGTGAAGTACATATTCCGTACAATTGACCACTAAATGGTAACACCCCAATAAGTTTTTCAACTTGTTTAAGTCGGGGTCCACTTAAATTGATTCATGATACAGATATATACTATCAGATATATACTATCATCATAATACAGTCATCACACAAGATCATCACATTGAATTATTTACATTATTTATAATCCAGGGTGTGGAGAGTAAGTGTCAAAAAGACAGCCAAAAGAGTTTGATATGAGAATAAATCTAAAGTTAAAATATAGGGTAGAAATGCACCCATTTGCAGGAAATGTAGTCTTGATTTTCAAAATGTTCTTTCAAGGCTTGCATGTCTTCATTAAAACATTCTTCTTCATACTGCATTAATATATGCTACTTTTAAACTTTCATGCAGAGAAGGAAATCACAACTAAAAAAATTACTAATTTTTTCATACGGTGTTGATGTGGAAATTTTTGCCATTTTGATGGTGTGGGCGTGTGGCACCGGATGGAGATAAGCGTCTCGACAGACGTCACAATATTTGAACAATGATGACGAAAACTGTTGTCTCTGTCGTGTCCGTGTGTCGAAAATTGTTATGCGCTTATTTTTTTATTTGATTTTGTGCGTGGCATAGATTTGCCGTGCGCAGAGGACGCTTGAGCAGGCGCGCACCCATCACAGTTAACGTTAGCCATGCCGCTACCTCGCTCTCTGCTGGGAGAGGACGTATACGTATGTGACGTATGACGTGACAGTATGTGACGTGTGTCGTGACAGTATGTGACGTATGACGTGACAGTATGTGACGTGTGTAAGAAGGTGCACTTGCTGTCTGTGAGAGGGAGACACAGGAAAGAGTGAGAAGAGCCTGTCGTGTAATGCCAGCAGCTAAAAGCAACTGCGTGAGAATCCACAGACCTGTGGATGTGTTGAAGGTGTGCTGGAAAATGCGGAACGGAAATTAGGGAGCAGCAGAAAAGTGGAATGTATTATTTAAATCGGTGCGTTGGAAAACACGGATCTGGATCGGCATTTTCCCATGCCTTGCCGATACGCAATTTTTGGCAAATATCGGCAGCCGATCCGATCCAAATATCGGATCGGGACATCCCTAATTTGTATTGAACAATTTCGGTACGGAAGTGTACCGAACGAGTTTCCACACGGACATATTAAGTAGCGTAACACACATTGTGTAAAAAATGCACGGCATGCTAGCAGCTAACGGGCTAGATACGTCCTCTTTTCACCGGACATGTCCTCCTTTGCGGGGCTGTCAGGGCGGAGTTTCTTAAATGCCTCAAATGTCCGGCATTTTGAGTTAGGGTTGCGTGTATTTTCAATGTACGTTCAGGGTTAAGAAGGGGTTGAAAACAAAACAAATTGTGCGCTCAGCAGCATTGCTGAGGGAGGGGCAGAGACAGAGAGAGAGAGAGAGAGAGAGAGTTATGATAAACGCGCATGCGTCGCCAGGCTATGCTTTTTATCCATAGATTTATCACATTTAATTTTTTATTATCTATAGCAGGGGTGTCAAAAGTGTGCCATTTGCGGCCCACAGCTAATGTTTTAAAGACCCACGGCACTTTCTATAAACTTTATCACAATTTCAGAATGGTTAAAACCATTAAAAATCAGTTCCCAGTGGCTTATTTTATTTTTCGAAGTTTTTTTTCAAAATTTTACCCATCACGCAATATCGCTAAAAAAAAGCTTCAAAGTGCCTGATTTTAACCACCCGTCCATTTTCCTGTGACGTCACACAGTGAAGCCAACACAAACAAACATGGCGGAAAGAACAGCAAGCTATAGCGACATTAGCTCGGATTTCAGCGGCTTAAGCGATTCAACAGATTACGCATGTATTGAAACGGATGGTTGTAGTGTGGAGGCAGGTAGCGAAAACGAAATTGAGGAAGAAACTGAAGCTATTGAGCCATATCGGTTTGAACCGTATGCAAGCGAAACCGACGAAAACACGGAAGAAAGCGAGGACGAATTCGGCGATCGCCTTCTAACCAACGATTGGTATGTGTTTGTTTGGCATTAAAGGAAACTAACAACTATGAACTAGGTTTACAGCATATGAAATACATTTGGCAACAACATGCACTTTGAGAGTGCAGACAGCCCAATTTTCATCAATTAATATATTCTGTAGACATACCCTCATCCGCGCTCTTTTCCTGAAAGCTGATCTGTCCAGTTTTGGAGTTGATGTCAGCAGGCCAGGGAAGCTAGGGTCGATAGCTCGCTCGTCTGCGGGAACAAACTGCCGCCATTGCTTGCCGTGCTACCGAGGTCCTTTGTCCCTGAATAGCTCACACACTCCGGCAGATTCAATGAGGGTCTGGCGGCAGATTTCTTTGACTTTATCGTTGAAAATGCATCTGCTTTGAGTGTCGCAGGATATCCACACATTCTTGCCATCTCTGTCGTAGCATAGCTTTCGTCGGTAAAGTGTGCGGAACAAACGTCCAATTTCTTGCCACTTTGGCATCTTTGGGCCACTGGTGCAACTTGAATCCGTCCCTGTTGGTGTTGTTACACCCTCCGACAACACACCGACGAGGCATGATGTCTCCAAGGTACGGAAAACAGTCGAAAAAACGGAAAATAACAGAGTTGATTTGATTTGGTGTTTGAGAAAATGGCGGATTGCTTCCCGATGCAACGTCACGTTGTGACGTCATCGCTCCGAGAGCGAATAATAGAAAGGCGTTTAATTCGCCAAAATTCACCCATTTAGAGTTTGGAAATCGGTTAAAAAAATATATGGTCTTTTTTCTGCAACATCAAGGTATATATTGACGCTTACATAGGTCTGGTGATAATGTTCCCCTTTAAGATGTCAATACACTTCTCAATCAATCAAACGTCACTGGAATGAAGCTTCTACACTCTGACCATATTATTAGAGCAGTCATACTGGAAATACGCAAAAATCGGAAAGAGATGTGCTGTTTATCGTTCACAATCCTTATATAAGATAAGACGACATTTGGCTTTTTGTATGCATAAATAAATAGCTAACAATTGAGTCTAAAGGTGGAGGGTCCTCTCATTATACTCTCCAAAAACAACCAGAAAGTACCAACAATACTCCATTTACATGTTAATCCTGAAAATGAACCAAATATGAGTGATATTGTTATTACGAGGGCTAACGCAGACGGATTATTTTAGCGGCGCATTGATAGCAGTGAGCTAATGCTAGCTTACGCTGCTATTGTTGACACACTGAGTGGGCTGCTTCTGCTTGGTCTCAAACTTGTAGATGATAATTCATGCATCTCTCACCTGCTAGTAGACAAATGTGGCCATGTTTTATTATGGTTCGTTTGTATGTTTAGCTACCAATAAAGCTACATCCATTTAGCACTCGCCTTCTAAAACTTATTGCTCATCCTCTTTGTGTTCGGGCTCAAAAAAAGGAGGTCCTGGATCATAAAGTAATCATCCAGAGTAATCGTTGTTGTCTCTCACAAAGTCCGCCAGATTAGCATTGTTGTTAATAGGGAAGGGATCTGTGGTTCACGGATCACATGACTGGCTTCGTCATTATCCCTCAAAACGGCTCCGGCAAAGCAATTTTAGAAAGGCGAATATTAGAAAGGCGTTTAATTCGCCAAAATTCACCCATTTAGAGTTCAGAAATCGGTTAAAAAAATATATGGTCTTTTTTCTGCAACATCAAGGTATATATTGACGCTTACATAGGTCTGGTGATAATGTTCCCCTTTAAAATAAACAAAAACATAAAAAAAGTAAAATAAAAAAGCTTAAAGGTTAAATCCATCCATCCATCCATTTTCTACCGCTTATTCCCTTTGGGGTCGCGGGGGGCGCTGGAGCCTATCTCAGCTACAATCGGGCGGAAGGCGGGGTACACCCTGGACAAGTCGCCACCTCATCGCAGGGCCAACACAGATAGACAGACAACATTCACACTCACATCCACACACTAGGGCCAATTTAGTGATAATGTTCCCCTTTAAAATAAACAAAAACATAAAAAAAGTCAAATAAAAAAAGCTTAAAGGTTAAATGTAATTTAGAAAAAGTTGCAATGTTGACTAATAAAACAAAGCTGTTTTTTTTTTTTCTTTCAAACTGTCATTGCTCAAAACATAATATTGAATCAAAATCAATGTTGTTATGAATTATTGACCTATCCAAGGTTCCTATTACTTCACATCAAATATTCCACTCGGAAAAATATTTTTGGTGCAAATTTGGTAAATAAATAACCCAAAAAATTGTATATTTGTTGTTTTAGGTCTATTCAGGTGTACTGGAGAGGAGGCTACGCCGGATAGTCGAACCTCGGATTCAGGAGGAACAGTGTGGTTTTCGTCCTGGTCGTGGAACTGTGGACCAGCTCTATACTCTCGGCAGGGTCCTTGAGGGTCCATGGGAGTTTGCCCAACCAGTCTACATGTGCTTTGTGGACTTGGAGAAGGCATTCGACCGTGTACCCCGGGAAGTCCTGTGGGGAGTGCTCAGAGAGTATGGGGTATCGGACTGTCTGATTGTGGCGGTCCGCTCCCTGTATGATCAGTGTCAGAGCTTGGTCCGCATTGCCGGCAGTAAGTCGGACACGTTTCCAGTGAGGATTGGACTCCACCAAGGCTGCCCTTTGTCACCGATTCTGTTCATAACTTTTATGGACAGAATTTCTAGGCGCAGTCAAGGCGTTGAGGGGATCTGGTTTGGTGGCTGCAGGATTAGGTCACTGCTATTTGCAGATGATATGGTCCTGATGGCTTCCTCCGGCCAAGATCTTCAGCTCTCACTGGATCGGTTCGCAGCCGAGTGTGAAGCGACTGGGATGAGAATCAGCACCTCCAAGTCCGAGTCCATGGTTCTCTCCCGGAAAAGGGTGGAGTGCCATACTTCTCCCATTGGGGAGGAGATCTTGCCCCAAGTGGAGGAGTTCAAGTACCTCGGAGTCTTGTTCACGAGTGAGGGAAGAGTGGATCGTGAGATCGACAGGCGGATCGGTGCGGCGTCTTCAGTAATGCGGACGCTGTATCGATCCGTTGTGGTGAAGAAGGAGCTGAGCCGGAAGGCAAAGCTCTCAATTTACCGGTCGATCTACGTTCCCATCCTCACCTATGGTCACGAGCTTTGGGTCATGACCGAAAGGACAAGATCACGGGTACAAGCGGCCGAAATGAGTTTCCTCCGCCGAGTGGCGGGTCTCTCCCTTAGAGCTCTGTCATTCGGGGGGAGCTCAAAGTAAAGCCGCTGCTCCTCCACATCGAGAGGAGCCAGATGAGGTGGTTCGGGCATCTGGTCAGGATGCCACCCGAACGCCTCCCTAGGAAGGTGTTTCGGGCACGTCTGACCGGTAGGAGGCCACGGGGAAGACCCAGGACACGTTGGGAAGACTATCTCTCCCGGCTGGCCTGGGAACGCCTCGGGATCCCCCGGGAGGAGCTGGACGAAGTGGCTGGGGAGAGGGAAGTCTGGGCTTCCCTGCTTAGGCTGCTGCCCCCGCGACCCGACCTCGGATAAGCGGAAGAAGATGGATGGATGGATGGATGGATTGTTGTTTTCTTACTGTGCCGAAAATGAACCGAACCGTGACCTCTAAACGTACCGAACCGACATTTTTGTGTACCGTTACACCCCTACTATATATATATATATATATATATACATACACACACTTGTAGAGAACATCATGTCATGGCTGTCTTGAGTTTCCAATAAGTTCTACAACTCTAATTTTTTTGTGATGTAGTGATTGGAGCACATACTTGTTGGTCACAAAAAACATTCATGAATTTTGCTTCTTTTATGAATTTATTATGGGTCTACTGAAAATGTGAGGGTCAAAAGTATACATACAGCAATGTTAATATTTGCTTACATGTCCCTTGGCAAGTTTACCTGCAATAAGGCACTTTCTGTAGCTATTCACAAGCTTTTACTTGAATTTTTGACCACAAAATTGGTGCAGTTCAGCTAAATGTGTTGGTTTTCTGACATCGACTTGTTTCCTCAGCATTGTCCACACGTTTTTTTCTTTTTTCTTTCTTTAGTTTATTTGGAACATGAACACACTTACATCATAATACATCACACAATTTCATATCATTTCATTTTACATCATTGCCCGAAAAGGAGTAGGAAGAAGCAAAGCTTATTTAATCCTACCCCTTTTCCCACTTCAAAGCGTTTACAAATATATAGAATCATTTACTGACCTTTTATATAATAAAATAACATCTATGAATTAGTATACAACAGTTTTGTAATATGTAATTAATTAATTAATTCAGTCATTATTAACATACTGAGATGAAGAATATCTTATTTTCAATAAGGTTGAAAGTATTTCTCATAATTCTTCTTTTTTGTACTCTGTAAGCACTATTATTTTGAAAAACCTCTTAAACTGGATCATATCAGTACAATTTTGAACTTCTTTACTTAATCCATTCCATCATTTAATTCCACATACTGATATGCTAAAAGTTCTAAGTGTTGTACGTGCATATAAATGTTTTAAATTATTTTTTCCTCTAAGGTTATATTTCTCCTCTTTAGTTGAGAAGAATTGTTGTACATTCTTTGGTAGCAGGTTATAGTTTGCTTTGTACATCATTTTAGCTGTTTGCAATTTTACCAAATCACCAAACTTTAATATTTCTGACTTAATAAATAAAGTGTTTGTGTGTTCTCTATATCCAACATGATGTATTATTCTAACTGATCTTTTTTGTAACACGGTTAGCGAATGTAGCGCACATTTGTAGTTATTTCCCCATATTTCTGCACAATAACTCAGATATGGTAACACTAGCGAGCAGTAGAGAATATGTCGTGATTTTTGGCCCAGGACATATTTTGCTTTATTCATTATTGAAATGTTTTTTGCCACCTTATGTTGTATGTTTTGTATATGAGATTTCCAGTTCATTTGATCATCTATTAATACTCCCAAAAATCTAGTTTCTTTTACCCTTTCTATGTCTACTCCGTCTATTTGTATTTGTGTATGATGCTCTTTTCTACTGTTACCAAATAGCATTATTTTAGTTTTACTGAGATTCAAAGATAGTCTGTTTTTGTCAAACCATCTTTTTAATTTGTTCATTTCTTCTGTTATTATTTGTATTATCTTCTGTGTGCTCTCTCCTGAACAGAAAGCAGTTGTGTCGTCTGCAAATAAAACCAACTTTAAGTCCTTCGTAACCTTACAAATGTCGTTTATATAAAGATTGAACAATCTTGGTCCCAGTATTGACCCCTGGGGTACACCACAGGATATATCTAGCCGTGTTGACATATTTTCACCCATCTTTACATATTGCTTCCTGTTGGTTAAATAACTTCTTACCCAATTCAATACCAAACCTCTGATGCCATATCATTCTAATTTTCGTATTAAAATATCATGATTAATTGTGTCAAATGCTTTTGTTAAGTCCATGAATACTGCGGCCGCACATTCTTTACCATCTATTGCATTGGTAATTTCCTCTGTTATTTTGGTTAGTGCTATTGATGTTGAGATATTTGCTCGGAATCCATATTGGTTCTCCACAAGCGTCCCACTTTTGTTAATAAATAAATCTAATCGACTATTGAATAATTTTTCCAAGATTTTGGAGATTTGTGGAAGTAATGAAACTGGTCTGTAGTTAGTAAACTGGTGTACGTCTCCATTCTTATAAATTGGTACGACTTTTGCAATTTTCATTATATCAGGGAATTTACCGGTTAAAAATGATACATTGGTGATATATAGGTTCTGAAATGTCTTGTATAACCTTTTTTATCGTTACCATATCTATTCCATGACAGTCGGTTGAGGTCTTGGATTTACAATTTTTTACAATTTTGATTATTTCTTCTTTTGTTACACTTTTAAGAAACATGGAATTGGGATTTCTGTCTATGAGCTCACTCAAGGCCTCAACTGACCCATCATCTGCATTTGGAATTCTTTGATCCAGATTTTTTCCGATATTAACAAAATAATCATTGAAACGTTCAGCTATTTGGTTCATATTGTCATTTTTTGTATTTCCATCTAGAAAGTACTTTCTTAGCACCATTTTTAATGATGCTATTTAGGATGCCCCATGTTGCTCTCATGTTGTTTTTGTTCTTGTTTAATAATTGACTGTAGTATTCCTTCTTACATGTTCGTAGTATACCAATTAGTTTGTTTTTATATTTCTTATACTTATTTTCTGCCTCTATAGATCTCTGTGTTATAAATATTCGATACAATGTGTTTTTTTTGTGACAAGCATTTTTCAGTCCTTTTGTCATCCATGGTTGGTTGTTTTTCTTTTGCTTCTTACTACGTTCTTTCTATGGGCAATTTAAGTTTAAGTCAGGACTTTGGGGAAGGCCATTCTACAACCTTCATTCTAGCCTGATTTAGCCATTCCTTTACCACTTTTGAGGTGTGTTTGGGGTCATTGTCCTGTTGGAACACCCAACTGCGCCCAAGTACCCAACCTCCGGGCTGATGATTTTAGCTTGTCCTGAAGATTTTGGAGGTAATCCTCCTTTTGTCATTGTCCCATTTAAAGCAGCAGTTCCATTGGCAGCAAAACAGGCCCAGAGCATAATACTACCACCACCATGCTTGACGGTAGGCATAGTGTTCCTGGGATTAAAGGCCTCACCTTTTCTCCTCCAAACATATTGCTGGGTATTGTGGCCGAACAGCTCCATTTTTGTTTCGTCTGACATAACACGGACAAAGATATGTGGTCAGAACTTTAATGCTATAATGTGACAGCTTTAAATGTAAAATATCTTCATCAGGCGCGTTTAAACCCAAGGCATGAAAAAGGTATATATATATATATAAATATTGGTACGATGCTAACTGACTGCTTGCTTTCAAGCGTGTCCCACCGGACCTCGCTACTCCCAACAGTTAAACATTCCGATGCCCCGCTACATGTCTGTCACACACCCCTTCACTCGCACTGTTGTTGTTTTTGCTGTTATTTATTTATTCCCTTTGCATCTTCAAAGTTGTTCACTTAAGCCCATTAGAGCGGATGCAGCTCCTTGAGGCCGCCTTATCAAAGCGGGAATCCGCGGCAGGCGGGACCCGGCGAGGATGTAAATGACTCGCAAAGATGACAAGCCCGATTCGAAAAAAACGTCTTGAGTGAACTGTCAGAATTTGCACATAAAAAGAGCGGCGGTTTAGCGTTAAGTGTTTCATTATTTGATTCCATTTCACGGCCGGGGAAGGGAGATCACAGACTTTTCATTACACTTGATCTATTTCCGTGCTCGTCATTTTGCGCCTGTAACATCCGAGACGGATAATTATCCATTAAAAATGGAAAAAGGTAGCACATTCTTGTCATTTGCTACCTTAAGCTGTTTTTAAATATGACACATTACAGTGACGAGCCATTACAATTCAGCATCAAGAACCGTTTGACGTGTTCCAGCCTGGACACGTTTCTTGTTCTAGTCAAACATTGTAAATGTACCGTTTCAATTTAAAGGGGAACTGCACTTTTATTTTGGAATTTTGCCTATCGTTCACAATCATAAAGATAAAAAAAATGCTTGAAAGATGTGGCTAACAGGAGTCACCGAAACCTGGCTCTAAAACAACTTCAAAACATCATTTTATATACACACTGTAAGTATATATATAATGTAGTAACAGACACCTTCATAACAATATGTAATATGTGCAATATACACACTGTAAGTATATATATATATCATGTAGTAACAGACGCCTTCATAACAATATGTAAAATCTACAATATACACACTGCAAGTATACATATAATGTAGTAATAGACACCTTCATAATAATATGTAATATGTACAATATACACACTGCAAGTATGTATATAATGTAGTAACAGACACCTTCATAACAATATGTAAGATCTACAATATACACACTGCAAGTATATATATAATGTAGTAACAGACACCTTCATAACAATATGTAATATGTACAATATACACACTGCAAGTATATATATAATGTAGTAACAGACACCTTCATAACAATATGTAATATGTACAATATACACACTGCAAGTATATACATAATGTAGTAACAGACACCTTCATAACAATATGTAATATGTACAATATACACACTGCAAGTATGTATATAATGTAGTAACAGACACCTTCATAACAATATGTAATATGTACAATATACACACTGTATGTATATATATAATGTAGTAACAGACACCTTCATAACACAATGTAATACGTACAATATACACACTGCAAGTATATGTATAATGTAGTAATGGACACCTTCATAACGACATGTATAATATTTAGCGTATTTTGGTCATTTTAATCATTGCCTGATTTATTCCGCGCATTTATTTCTGTGTCCACAGCAGCGCACGTCTGACTTCTGGCAACAAATGTGTGTTCCTACTTCCGGAAACAAACACGTGTGTGTGTTCTCATCATGGCCGACTTGGTAACAAACAACAAAGATGACTATTTTTGGACAAAATGAGGATAGACAACCTTATATTTTTTAAGCTGAATGTACCGCTGCTTATAGCAGCGAGCACGAAGGAAGGGTGAGGCGCTGGCACAGACAGAAGCTGAGAGAGTGAGGTGAAAGCTGCGAAATGTGGAATTTGAAGCAAAGATATTTCAGCATAAATGGAGTGCTTACCCAAATAAACCGGGGAAAAACGTTTAGTTTTTTTTTAATGCATTTTTAAAGTGATTAACAGCTAGAATTGATTGCTAACATTAGCTGCCACCAAGAACGAGACCATTTTTACATGTTAGAAAGCGGAAAAAAACCCAATATATATTTTGTCTTCTTGTCTCTCATAATGATTGGGCCAAATTCCCCCCAAAAAAGGGTGGTTCCTCTTTCTTGTGTGGTGTTCATTTTTGTGGGTCTGATGGACCCGTTGCATTTTGTGGCTTTTAATGCCTCACAATCAAACACTTTTATGTTAAAATACTGAACAGATGTTTAGTGTTCAGTATTTTAACAAAAACAGAATGCTGGACGACAGCAAAGACTTACTGTGGAGCAAAGATGGCGTTTTTAAACATCTGTTCAGTATTTTAACATACAAACCCCGTTTCCATATGAGTTGGGATATTGTGTTAGATGTAAATATAAACGGAATACCATGATTTGCAAATCCTTTTCAACCCATATTCAGTTGAATATGCTACAAAGACAACATATTTGATGTTCAAACTCATAAACATTTTTTTTTTTTTTTTGCAAATAATCATTAACTTTAGAATTTGATGCCAGCAACACGTGACAAAAAAGTTGGGAAAGGTGGCAATAAATACTGATAAAGTTGAGGAATGCTCATCAAACACTTATTTGGAACATCCCACAGGTGTAATTGGGAACAGGTGGGTGCCATGATTGGGTATAAAAGTAGATTCCATGAAATGCTCAGTCATTCACAAACAAGGATGGGGCGAGGGTCACCACTTTGTCAACAAATGCGTGACCAAATTGTTGAACAGTTTAAGAACAACATTTCTCAACCAGCTATTGCAAGGAATTTAGGGATTTCACCATCTACGCTCCGTAATATCATCAAAGGGTTCAGAGAATCTGGAGAAATCACTGCACGTAAGCAGCTAAGCCCGTGACCTTCGATCCCTCAGGCTGTACTGCATCAACAAGCGACATCAGTGTGTAAAGGATATCACCACATGGGCTCAGGAACACTTCAGAAACCCACTGTCAGTAACTACAGTTGGTCGCTACATCTGTAAGTGCAAGTTAAAACTCTCCTATGCAAGGCAAAAAAAAACGTTTATCAACAACACCCAGAAACGCCGTCGGCTTCGTTGGGCCTGAGCTCATCTAAGATGGACTGATACAAAGTGGAAAAGTGTTCTGTGGTCTGACGAGTCCACATTTCAAAATTGTTTTTGGAAACTGTGGATGTCGTGTCCTCCGGACCAAAGAGGAAAAGAACCATCCGGATTGTTATAGGCACAACGTGTAAAAGCCAGCATGTGTGATGGTATGGGGGTGTATTAGTGCCCAAGACATGGGTAACCTACACATCTGTGAAGGCACCATTAATGCTGAAAGGTACATACAGGTTTTGGAGCGACATATGTTGCCATCCAAGCAACGTTACCATGGACGCCCCTGCTTATTTCAGCAAGCCACGTGTTACATCAACGTGGCTTCATAGTTAAAGAGTGCGGGTACTAGACTGGCCTGCCTGTAGTCCAGAACTGTCTCCCATTGAAAATGTGTGGCGCATTATGAAGCCTAAAATAGCACAACGGAGACCCCCGGACTTTTGAACAACTTAAGCTGTACATCTAGCAAGAATGGGAAAGAATTCCACCTGAGAAGCTTAAAAAATGTGTCTCCTCACTTCCCAAACGTTTACTGAGTGTTGTTAAAAGGAAAGGCCATGTAACACAGTGTCAAGACTTGGTCCTGGGGTTTAGTTTTTCTGGGATGCAACGGAAAGTTGGCTCGGGCGAGACGGGAATGTAAGTCCATTTTTTATTGAAACACTAGAACTACAAAAAAAGGATCAAACAAAAGGCGCGCACAATGGCGGAGAACAAACTATGAAACCAAACACTTGCACAAAGGCAAAAACTATGAACAACAAAAAACACTAACTGTGGCTTAATAAACAAAAACTTACTTGGCAAGGAACCGGCATAAAAAAACGAGCAGCAAGGATCATAAGGGTGTGGAGAGTGTGCAGAAGCATAAATATGTGGGATGTCACCAGAAAGACAAATTGAAAAACAATGAACTTAAATACTACAGACATGATTAACGAAAACAGGTGCGCGACTCAAAACGTGAAACAGGTGCGTGACGTGACAGGTGAAAACTAATGGGTTGCTATGGTGACAAACAAGAGTGCACAATGAGTCCAAACGTGGAACAGGTGAAACTAATGGGGTAATCATGGAAACAAGACAAGGGAGTGAAAAGCCAGAAACTAAAAAGTCCAATAACTAAACAAAACATGACTTAAAACAAAACATGATTACACAGACATGACACACAGTGGTGAACATGCCCTTTCCCAACTACTTTGGCACGTGTTGCAGCCATGAAATTCGAAGTTAATTATTATTTGCAAAACAAAAAAAATAAAGTTTATGAGTTTGAACATCAAATATGTTGTCTTTGTAGTGCATTCAATTGAATATGGGTTGAAAAGGATTTGCAAATCATTGTATTCCGTTTATATTTACATCTAACACAATTTCCCAACTCATATGGAAACGGGGTTTGCATGTTAAAATACTGAACAGATGTTTAAACACGCCGTCTTTGCTCCACAGTAAGTCTTTGCTGTCGTCCAGCATTCTGTTTTTGTTAAAATACTGAGCTACCTTATCCCGATAAACATCTGTTCAGTATTTTAACATAAAAGTGTTTGATTGTGAGGCATTTAAAAGCCACAAATTGCAACGGGTCTGATGGTCCCACAGACCCGAACACCACACAAGGGTTTTAAATACTTCCTTTATTAGGGCCCGCATGGCCCATTGTAAAAGGAATCCCAACGGGAGTCATTTTGCAATGGGACATAAGGACCTATTGTTTTTCTAAGGTTTTATTATTATTCCGCCGCCTCTTTGAGCACTAATTTGACCCACTTAACATGCTTCAAAACTCACCATATTTGACCCACACATCAGGATAAAAAAACCGAACCCCAAAACTCAAAATTACGCTCTAGCGCCCCCTAGAAAGAAAACTGCTTATAACTCCAAGTACGAATGTTGTAGAGACATGAAACAAAAACCTCTATGTAGGGCTCACTTAGCCCTACTTTTCATTAATTAATTTCCTCGGGCAAAAATCAACAGGAAGTTGGCAATTCCCCCTTCAAGACAAAAATGTACTAAAAACAGTCACTTTTGCCTCTTTGAGCTGAAATTTGACCCCCTTAACATGCTTCAAAACTCACCGAACTGAACACACACATCAGGACTGGCAAAAATTGCGATGTAATAAAAAAACCTAACCCCAAATCTAGCGCAATTTTTGAATAAAACGCAGAAAAAACTGCTCCTCGGAAGAAAAAAATTACAAAACTGCCTGTAACTCCCACTGGGAAGGGGACATGAACTTAGATCTACATTTCATAGATTGACAACCCCCAGCAAAAATCAACAGGAAGTTTGCTATTCCCCCTTCAAAACAATTTTTTTGTAAAAACCGGTCACCTTCCTTCAAAATCTATCTCCTCTGAGCGCGTTTGTCGTTTTGGCTTCAAACTAACACAGGAGCAGAGGTGGGTAGAGTAGCCAGAAATTGTACTCAAGTAAGAGTACTGTTACTTTAGAGATTTATTACTCAAGTAAAAGTAAGGAGTAGTCACCCAAATATTTACTTGAGTAAAAGTAAAAAGTATGTTGTAAAAAAACTACTCAAGTACTGAGTAACTGATGAGTAACATACACACACACATATCATATATATATATATATATATATATATATATATATATATATATATATATATATATATATATACATATATACACACACACATATATACATATATATATATACATACATTGATATATACAGTATATAATTTTTTTTTTTTTTTTTGCCGTTTTTGTTTACATGTTAAAGATGTTTTAATGAATATACATGCATGTTTAACACATATAGATTCCTTTCTTTCATGAAGACAAGAATATAAGTTGGTGTATTACCTGATTCTGATGACTTGCATTGATTGTAATCAGACAGTAGTGATGATAACGTCCACGTTTTCAAATGGAGGAGAAAAAAAGTTCCTCCTTTCTGTCTAATACCACATGAAAGTGGTTGGTTTTTGGCATCTTATATGTCCAGCTTCCATATTCGTTTTTGTACACTTTACAAGAAATACATTGGCGGAAAACTCCGTAGCTTGCTAGCTTGTTTGCGCAGGCTTTCGGAGACTCTTATTTTGAAAGCGCAGGCGCGATGGAGCGGCACTTTTATTGTGAAGACAGGAACTGTGCAGTCAGTCTTTAGGCTTTTGACGGGGTGTACGGTTGAAATAAAAAATGGTCTTTTTTCCTTCACACTTTTGATTGATTGATTGGAACTTTTATTAGTAGATTGCACAGTACAGTATATATTCCGTACAATTGACCACTAATTGGTAACACCCCAATAAGTTTTTCAACTTGTTTAAGTCAGGTCATGTGACCCCTGGCTCTGTTTGATTGGCCCAACGTCACCAGTGACTGCATCTGATTGGTGGAACGGAGTGAACGTCACCAGTGACTGCATTTGTTGAAACGCAGGCACTATGAAGGTCTGTCTGACAGACCAAAACAAACAAAGCGTGCATTAACAGATCGATAAAAATTAGTAGCGAGTAGCGAGCTGAATGTAGATAAAAGTAGCGGAGTAAAAGTAGCGTTTCTTCTCTATAAATATACTCAAGTAAAAGTAAAAGTATGTTGCATTAAAACTACTCTTAGAAGTACAATTTATCCCAAAAGTTACTCAAGTAGATGTAACGGAGTAAATGTAGCGCGTTACTACCCACCTCTGCACAGGAGAGAGATTAAACCCTTGTGTATAAAAGTATAGAACAGCGTTTTAATACCTGCTCCGGTTTTGATTTTATGACCCTTCAAAGACCCGCTGCGCTGATGCTGCTGCGCTGCTGTTTTTTTAAGATGGCTGCTTAAAAGCAGGAAGCACCAATGTGCCCACACAATGCAGACAAGGTAGGTACACTAGACAAAAGTCTTGGGACACTTCAGACTAAAAGTAGACAAAAGTATTGGGACACTTAGGACTAGCACCTGCCAAATACGCGGGCCCGACCAATGCTGCTTGCAGCTTTAATTCACAATGTCTTCTTCAGAGGCACTGATGGACGATTCTTTGCATGTTCCATGAATCTTTTTGCCTCTCACGTACCGAGGTTTCACGTAATCATGCGGCGTACTGATAAATCTCCTCGCCAAACGTCTTCTATTGTCAGAGCTCCAGCACGCAATACTGGAGAGACTGATGGATGATTTAGAGGCAAACCTTCCAGAACCTTCCCAGGTGAACACCATGCACACATTTCTCTAACAAACAGTGCGTTTAATACGTGTCATCACGCTCATTTACTACTCATCAGTCACTCATTTACCTGCAAAACAGTCAAATGGTCTCACCAAAAGTAGACTACCTGAAATGTGTTAGAATTTAAACAAAGGTGACCCCCAAAATATGAAATATTTTGCCATACATGCAAAATATGGGGACTTTTTGTGCAAATTAAGGGCCTCAAAAGTACCAATGCTTGTCACACACACACTAAATGTGGCGAAATTATTGACCCCATCACCCTTGACCACCCCCCTGGGAGGTGAGGGGAGCAGTGAGCGGCGGACGCGCCCGGGAATATAATTTTTTGGTGATTTAACCCCCAATTCCAACCCTTGATGCTGGGTGCCAAGCAGGGAGGTAATGGCTCCCATTTTTTTAATAGTCTTTGGTATGACTCGGCCGGGGTTTGAACTCACGACCTTCCAATCTCAGGGCGGACACTCTAACCACTAGGCCAGTGTTTTTCAACCTTTTTTTTTTTGCGTTGAAAAAATGTGGAGGCACACCACCAGCAGGAATCATTCAAAAAAACGACGATAAAAAGTCGTAATTGTTGGATATGACTTTAAAGCATAACCAAGCATGCATCACTATAGCTCTTGTCTCAAAGTAGGTGTACTGTTACATCATGCCATGACCTATTTGGAGTTTATTGCTGTTTTCCTGTGTGTAGTGTTTTACTTCTTGTCTTGCGCTCCTATTTTGGTGGCTTTTTCTCTTTTTTCTGTATTTTCCTGTAGCAGTTTCGTGTCTTCCTTTGAACGATATTTCCCTTTGTTTTAGCAATCAAGAATATTTCAGTTGTTTTTTATCCTTCTTTGTGGGGACATTTGTTGATTGTCGTGTCATGTTCGGACGTACAATTGTGGACGCCGTCTTTGCTCCACAGTAAGTCTTTGCTGTCGTCCAGCATTCTGTTTTTTGTATCTTTTGCACATTGTTTGCGTTGAAAAAATACAGAGGCACACCACCAGTGGAATTCATTAAAAAACAAAACTCAGTTGACAGTAAAAAGTCGTTGTCACAATTGTTGGATATGACTTTAAAGCATAACCAAGCATGCATCACTATAGCTCTTGTCTCAAAGTAGGTGTACTGTCACATCATGCCCTGACTTATTTGGACTTGTTTGCTGTTTTCCTGTGTGTAGTGTTGTACTTCTTGTCTTGCGTTCCTATTTTGGTGGCTTTTTCTCTTTTTTCTGTATTTTCCTGTAGCAGTTTCGTGTCTTCCTTTGGGCGATATTTCCCGCACCTACTTTGTTTTAGCAATCGAGAATATTTCAGTTGTTTTTATCCTTC
Source organism: Nerophis lumbriciformis (assembly GCF_033978685.3). Classification (NCBI taxonomy): domain Eukaryota; kingdom Metazoa; phylum Chordata; class Actinopteri; order Syngnathiformes; family Syngnathidae; genus Nerophis; species Nerophis lumbriciformis. Next base: position 24,140,315 of record NC_084562.2, read on the forward strand.
TTTGTGGGGACATTGTTGATTGTCATGTCATTTTCGGACGTACATTCTGGACGCCGTCTTTGCTCCACTGTAAGTCTTTGCTGTCGTCCAGCATTCTGTTTTTTGTTTACTTTGTAGCCAGTTCAGTTATAGTTTGGTTCTGAAGTGAAGTGAAGAGAATTATATTTATACAGCGCTTTTCTCTAGTGACTCAAAGCGCTTTTACATAGTGAAACCCAATATCTAAGTTACATTTAAACCAGTGTGGGTGGCACTGGGAGCAGGCGGGTAAAGTGTCTTGCCCAAGGACACAACGGAAGTGACTAGGATGGCGGAAACCGACCTATACCGCCCTCTGCATAGCCTTCTCTAAGCTTCAATGCCTTTTCTTAGGGGCACTTACCTATTGTTTATTTTTGGTTTAAGCATTAGACACAATTTTACCTGCACCCTGCCTCCCGCTGTTTCCCCACATCTACAAAGCAATTAGCTACCGGCTGCCACCTACTGATATGGAAGAGTATTACACGGTTACTCTGCCGAGCTCTAGACAGCACCGACACTCAACAACAACAACACATATTGTGCATTCACGCACAGCATAAAACTTTTGGTGGACAAAATGAGATTTTTACCATGAATTGATTAACGTGGACCCGGACTTGAACAAGTTGAAAAACTTATTCGGGTGTTACCATTTAGTGGACACCGGCGGTGAGGGATGCCGTCAAGCTGAAGAAGGAGTCCTATCGGGTTCTTTTGGCTCATAGGACTCCTGAGGCAACGGACAGGTACCGACAGGCCAAGCGGTGTGCGGCTTCAGCAGTCGCAGAGGCAAAAACTCGGACATGGGAGGAGTTCGGTGAGGCCATGGAAAACGACTTCCGGACGGCTTCGAAGCAATTCTGGACCACCATCCGCCGCCTCAGGAAGGGGAAGCAGTGCACTATCAACACCGTGTATGGCGAGGATGGTGTTCTGCTAAACCTCGACTGCGGATGTTGTGGATCGGTGGAGGGAATACTTCGAAGACCTCCTCAATCCCACCAACACGTCTTCCTATGAGGAAGCAGTGCTTGGGGAATCTGTGGTGGGCTCTCCTATTTCTGGGGCTGAGGTTGCTGAGGTAGTTAAAAAGCTCCTCGGTGGCAAGGCCCCGGGGGTGGATGAAATCCGCCCGGAGTTCCTTAAGGCTCTGGATGCTGTCTTGGTTGACAAGACTCTGCAGTATCGCGTGGACATCGGGGGCGGTACCATTGGATTGGCAGACCGGGGTGGTGGTTCCTCTCTTTAAGAAGGGGAACCGGAGGGTGTGGTCTAACTATCGTGGGATCACACTCCTCAGCCTTCCCGGTAAGGTCTATTCAGGTGTACTGGAGAGGAGGCTACGCCGGATAGTCGAACCTCGGATTCAGGAGGAACAGTGTGGTTTTCGCCCTGGTCGTGGAACTGTGGACCAGCTCTATACTCTGGGCAGGGTCCTTGAGGGTGCATGGGAGTTTGCCCAACCAGTCTACATGTGTTTTGTGGACTTGGAGAAGGCATTCGACCGTGTCCCTCGGGAAGTCCTGTGGGGAGAGTATGGGGTATCGGACTGTCTGATTGTGGCAGTCCGCTCCCTGTATGATCAGTGTCAGAGCTTGGTTCGCATTGCCGGCAGTAAGTCGGACACGTTTCCAGTGAGGGTTGGACTCCGCCAAGGCTGCCCTTTGTCACCGATTCTGTTCATAACTTTTATGGACAGAATTTCTAGGCGCAGTATCCATCCACACCTATAGTCATGAGCTTTGGGTTATGACCGGAAGGACAAGATCACGGGTACAAGCGGCCGAAATGAGTTTCCTCCGCCGGGTGGCGGGTCTCTCCCTTAGAGATAGGGTGAGAAGCTCTGTCATCCGGGAGGAGCTCAAAGTAAAACCGCTGCTCCTCCACATCGAGAGGAGCCAGATGAGGTGGTTCGGGCATCTGGTCAGGATGCCACCCGAACGCCTCCCTAGGGAGGTGTTTAGGGCACGTCCGACCGGTAGGAGGCCGCGGGGAAGACCCAGGACACGTTGGGAAGACTATGTCTCCCGGCTGGCGTGGGAACGCCTCGGGGTCCCACGGGAAGAGCTGGACGAAGTGGCTGGGGAGAGGGAAGTCTGGGCTTCCCTGCTTAGGCTGCTGCCCCCGCGACCCGACCTCGGATAAGCGGAAGAAGATGGATGGATGGACCATTTAGTGGTCAATTGTACGTAATATGTACTGTACTGTGCAATCTACTAATACAAGTTTCAATCAATCAATCAAACATGTAAACAAACAGTCCACACTATGGTGAGTTCAAGAACCGCCAACATTAGTAGGACAAAACGATGTTCACCAAATGTTCATATTAAACAGTGGGCTTTCTAACAGTTTTGCCAAACAAAAACATACTAAAACAAACAAAATATTCCCCTCCCGTCTTTTTCCATTTTCATTCATTTTTTAAAAATGCTCCAGGGAGCCACTAGGGCGGCGCTAAAGAGCCACATGCGGCTCGACAGCTGACCCCCGGACTAGATAGCACATTTACACTAAAAACTGTTGTTGGGTGATTTCCTTTAGACCACCAAATTGTAGGGAAAATCCCTAATTGGACTATAAAAAGTAAACTAACCAACCAAACAAACTGTTTTTAAGGTGAGGCGTAGAGAAAAAAGGACCTAAAAATGCTAAAAATGAGCCTGGACTTCAAAGGGTTATTAGCTGCGGATAATGGACTATTGCAGAAGAATCTAGTCATGTATTCACTTTGCTGTTTACTGGGTCACAGCCAAGTGGTTCCTGCTTTAGAGGAACACCAAATCGCTCCCACCTGGCAGGACTTCCTTTGTGTTGGTGTAATATGATAAAGGTCATTATGACCGCCTTCACAATAAGAGCGCAATGAGCTACAGAAGACGGTAAACAAACCATCAGCCCCCGTCCTTCCTGTTCTCTGTGAACACCTCACTGCCTAAAGAGTAGGGCTGGACAACTCATCCACTTGAAGTCTACCGGACGTTTGGGATGTCACCATGCGGGTGCAAGTAAGGTTTGGCTCACTAAAAAGACCCAAATCTTTTGGTTTGGCTCACTAAAAAGACCCAAATCTTTTGGTTTGGCTCACTAAAAAGACCCAAATCTTTTGGTTTGGCTCACTAAAAAGACCCAAATCATTTGGTTTGGCTCACTAAAAAGACCCAAATCTTTTGGTTTGGCTCACTAAAAAGACCCAAATCTTTTGGTTTGGCTCACTAAAAAGACCCAAATCTTTTGGTTTGGCTCTCTAAAAAGACCCAAATCTTTTAGTTTGGCTCACTAAAAAGACCCAAATCATTTGGTTTGGCTCACTAAAAAGACCCAAATCATTTGGTTTGGCTCACTAAAAAGAGCCTCTTATGGTTTGGCTCACTAAAAACACCCAAATCATTTGGTTTGGCTCACTAAAAAGACCCAAATCATTTGGTTTGGCTCACTAAAAACACCCAAATTATTTGGTTTGGCTCACTAAAAAGAGCCTCTTATGGTTTGGCTCACTAAAAACACCCAAATCATTTGGTTTGGCTCACTAAAAACACCCAAATTATTTGGTTTGGCTCACTAAAAAGAGCCTCTTATGGTTTGGCTCACTAAAAAGACCCACATCATTTGGTTTCGCTCACTAAAAAGAACCCCTTTTGGTTTGGCTCACTAAAAGGACCCAAATATTTTGGTTTGGTTCACTAAAAAGACCAAAATCTTTTGGTTTGACTCACTAAAAAGAACCTCTTTTAATTTGGCTCACTAAAATGACCCAAATCATTTGGTTTGGCTAACTAAAAAGAGCCCCTTTTGGTTTGGCTCACTAAAAAGACCCAAATCCTTTGGTTTGGCTCACTAAAAAGACCCAAATCCTTTGGTTTGGCTCACTAAAAAGAGCCCCTTTTGGTTTGGCTCACTAAAAAGAGCCGTCTTTTTTACAAACAAACTTTGCAGCGTGCTTTTATTCATCCCACGCCAGTTGCCGCAAATCCAAACCCCTGACAACACTTTTCTTTTCTTTGGAACAAATCTCTTTGCGTTAGCATTATCCATGTTGTGCTACATGACTTTCCATGAGCCACGGAAGGTCTTGTGGGCGAAAGGAGGATTTTCATTTTTGTTTTTAAATTAAATCGTCTGCAACAAAAACCTTGAATTTATTGATAGAGATCTATCCATCGCCCAGGCCTAGGTGTGAGTTAAAAGCTTGCTCCTGTATATTCTTACCCTTATTTGTCCAACGTTAAAAAGTCTCATTTTGACATTGTAATTATTGTTGAAAACTTGCAAGGCTAATTAGCTCCCTGCTCAGAAAAAATAATCAGGTTTTGTACACAAATCATTAGTCTGAACAATGAAAAAGCAATCACGTCTAATCTGCAAGACTTAGTTTCCCATTCATTTCAAACATGCATTTGGCTTTAAAGCAATTAAAGCTCGATTAATTTGTTTTTTGAAGAGTATTTGATGAATTAACCGCTCTGTCCATCATGCACATTTTAAAATTATCCACTGTATATTATTCATCCATTCCAATGATGTGATATGAGGATTAGCAAATACTGCATAATCAAAATGTGATCATTTCTGACTGGAATTCCAAATTGTAGGAGGAAACTAATAATGGCTGGAGACGACTACAATGTATATCACCAGGCATTTAAACTATATATATATATATTGTATATATGTATAGGGCAGGGGTGTCCAAACTTTTTGACTGGGGGGGGCCACATTGGGCTTAATAAAATGGTCAGAGGGCTGACATTTGACTGCATGCAATGTAACATACATACATACATACATCTACATGTACAGTCGTGGTCAAAAGTGTACATACACTTGCAAAGAAAATAATGTCATGGCTGTCTTGAGTTTCCAATCATTTCTACAACTCTTATTTTTTTGTGATAGAGCAGGGGTGCTCACACTTTTTCTGCAGGCGAGCTACTTTTCAATTGATCAAGTCGTGGGGATCTACCTCATTAGGGCCCGCATGGCCCATTGTATAAGGACTCCCAAAGGGAGTCCTTATACAATGGGCCATAAGGACCTATTGAATTTGTAAGGTTTTATTATTATTATTATTATTATTATTATTATACCGGCCGCCTCTTTGAGCTGTAATTTGACCCACATGCTTCAAAACTCACCATATTTGACCCACCCATCAGGACCTGCGAAAATTGTCTTTTAATGAAAAAAACAAACCCCTAAACTCAAAATTGCGCTCTAGCGCCCCCTAGGAAAAAAAAAAACCTAGACTGCCTGTAACTCCCACTAGGAAGGTCGGAGAGACATGAAACAAAAACCTCTATGTAGGTCTGACTTAGACCTAGTTTTCATAATTGTATATCTTCGGGCAAAAATCAACAGGAAGTTGGCAATTCCCCCTTCAAGACAAAAATGTACTAAAAACAGTCACTTTTGCCTCTTTGAGCTGTAATTTGACCCCCTTAACATGCTTCAAAACTCACCGAACTGAACACACACATCAGGACTGGCAAAAATTGCGATCTAATAAAAAAAAACTTAACCCCAAATCTCAAAATTGCGCTCTCGCAATTTTGGAATAAAACGCAGAAAAAACTGCTCCTCGGAAGAAAAGAATGACAAAACTGTCGGTAACTCTCCCTGGGAAGGTCGGAGAGACATGAAACAAAAACCTCTATGTAGGTCTCACTTAGACCTACATTTCATAGATTGACATCCGTCAGCAAAAATCTACAGGAAGTTTGCAATTCCCCCTTCAAAACAACATTTTTGTAAAAACCGGTCACCTGTCTTCAAACATTATCTCCTCTGAGCACGTTTGTTGTTTCGGCTTCAAAGGACTACCAGTGGACAAAAGTATTGGGATGCTTACACTGGACAAAAGTATTGGGACACTTAGGACTACAACTGGACAAAAGTATTGGGACACTTAGGACTAAAACTGGACAAAAGTTTTGGGACACTTAGGACTAAAACTGGACAAAAGTATTGGGACACTTAGGATTAAAACTTGACGAAAGTATTGGGACACTGAGGACTAAAACTTGACATAAGTATTGGGAAACTTCGGACTACCACAGGACAAAAGTATTGGGACACTCAGGACTAAAACTGGAAAAAAGTATTGGGACACTTGGGACGTGAACTGGACAAAAGTATTGGGACACTTGGGACTAACACTTGACAAAAGTATTGGGACACTTAGGACGAAAACTGGACAAAAGTATTGGGACCCTTAGGACTAAAACTGGACAAAAGTATTGGGACACTTCGGACTACCACTGGACAAAAGAATTGGGACACTTAGGACTTAAACTGGACAAAAGTATTGGGACACTTAGGACTACCACTGGACAAAAGTATTGGGACACCTACACTGGACCAAAGTGTTGGGACACTTAGGACTAAAACTGGACAAAAGTATTGGGACACTTAGGACTAGCAGCTGCCAAATATGCGGGCCCGACCAACGCTGCTTGCAGCTTTAATTCATATGTATATAATTTATATTTACTTATTTATGAAATATATGTTTTTGTTAACAAGTTAAAGGTGTTTAATGATAATGCAAGCATGTTTAACACATATAGTTAATATTGTTAATACATTAAAGGTGTTTAATGATAATACAAGTATGTTTAATACATATAGTTAATATTGTTAACAAGTTAAATGTGTTTAAAGATAATACAAGCATGTTTAACACAAATAGTTAATATTGTTAACAACTTAAAGGTGGTTAAAGATAATACAAGCATGTTTAACACAAATAGTTAATATTGTTAACAACTTAAAGGTGGTTAAAGATAAAACAAGTATGTTTAACACATATAGTTAATATTGTTAACAAGTTAAAGGTGGTTAAAGATAATACAAGCATGTTTAACACATATAGTTAATATTATTAACAACTTAAAGGTGGTTAAAGATAATACAAGCATGTTTAACACATATAGTTAATATTGTTACAAGTTAAAGGTGTTTAAAGATAATACAAGCATGTTTAACACATATAGTTAATATTGTTAACAAGTTTAAGGTGTTTAAAGATAATACAAGCATGTTTAACACATATAGATTCCTTTCTTTCATGAAGACAAGAATATAAGTTGGTGTATTACCTGATTGTGATGACTTGCATTGATTGGAATCAGACAGTGGTGCCGATAACGTCCGCATTTTCGAATGGAGGAGAAAAAAAGTCCTCCTTTCTGTCCAATACCACATGAAAGTGGTTGGTTTTTGGCATCTTATTTGTCCAGCTTCCGTACTCCTTTGTATACACTTTACAAGAAATACATTGTCGGCAAACTCCGTAGCTGGCTAGCCTGTGCACGCCAGCTTTCTGAGACTCTTATTTTGGTAAACGCAGGCAGGATGAAGAAGCGCTATTATTGTGCAACTGCGCAGTCGATCTTTGGAGTTTTGACGACAGGTACGACGCCAGAGTCTGTTGAAATAAAGTGTTTCTCGCCTTCCAGTCGGTAATTTTAATGAGCTGGCAGCAGCCAGCGTCATCTCAGAAGACCCTCGGGTGCCGTGAATGTCAATCAAGTGACGAAAGTGACGTCATAGTGAAGATTTATGATCGCTCATTTTTAGGACTATTTTTTTTAATGCCTGGCTGGTGATCGACTGACACACCCTCCGAGATCGACCGGAAGATCGCGATCGACGTAATGAGCACCCCTGTGATAGAGTGATTGGAGCACATACTAAATTTGTCGGTTTTCTGACGTGGCCTTGTTTCTTCAGCATTGTCCACACGTTTGGGAAGGCCATTCTTAAATTCTTAATTCTAGCCTGATTTAGCCATTCCTTTACCAATTTTGACGTGTGTTTGGGGGTCATTGTCCTGTTGGAACACCCAACTACTATTACCATGAATTAATTAACGTAGACCCCGACGATGTACTGTGCTGTGCAATCTACTAATAAAAGTTTCAATCAATCAATCAACTGCGCCCAAGACCCAACATCCGGGCTGATGATTTTAGCTTGTCCTGAAGAATTTGGAGGTAATCCTCCCTTTTCATTGTCCCATTTACTCTCTGTAAAGCACCAGTTCCATTGGCAGCAAAACAGGCCCAGAGCATAATACTACCACCACCATTCTTGACGGTAGGAATGGTGTTCCTGGGATTAAAGACCTCACATTTTGTCCTCCAAACATATTGCTGGGTATTATACAATTTTTGTTTCATCTGACCACAGAACTTTCCTCCAGAAGGTCTTATCTTTGTCCATGAGATGTCAGACCAACTATTTACTAATTTAATTGATCCAAATTTGATCCTAATGTATTCATATTCAAATAATTGTTTGGTAAGAGTATCTTTTAAATTGTAAATAATTGCCACCGCTGCTTATACTCGGACCCTTAGGACAGAATTCTGTTAAAAATTCAGCTCAGAGTTCATATCTTTCCTCTTTGTTACCGTCGTTGATTCTAATTAACTGTCTAATTAACGAGGTCATTAGCTACCTGCTGTCATCTAGTGGAAAAGCCCGAGCGCACAGCATGGACGTATTTGCAGTAACTGAGATTTTTTTATTAGATGAAATGGGAAAATTTCCCACGGCAAACCGGACAATCTCTCACGGTACCCGGTGTGCCGCGGCACAGTGGTTGGCAAGCAGTGCTCTCCAAAAGACATGCCCGCGGATGCAGTGGAAAAGGTGCAGACATTAACGGGTTCAAGTGGAATGGGAGGCGGTTTATAGTCTCCACAGGCTGGAGGAGAGAGAAATGTCAAGTGTGCTTTTATTGAGAAAGAATTTACACCTGGGTGAAAAAAAAAAAGTAGTTTGGACGACACAGATTCCAAATTTACTGACTAATTTTACGGAGGCAGGGTATTAATCTGTAGTTTGTACTGAAATAAATGTTACTTTCGCTGGTCTGGAACCGACAGTAGAATGCAGAGCAAGGCAGGCGATGTGCAGACAAGAAATCTGTTTAAATGGGGAAAAGACAGGGGGTGCAAAACAAATGTAGTCTATATATATATATATATATATATATATATATATATATATATACACACGTATACATACATACATACATGTATATATATATACGCATACATACATATATATATGTATATATATATGCATACATACATACATATATATATACATACATACATACATACATACATATATATATACACATACATATATACGCATACATACAAACATACATATATACACATATATACACACATACATACATACATATGTACACATACATACATGCATACACATATACACATACATACATATATAAACATACATACATACATACATACATATATACACATACATACATACATATATACACATACATACATACATATAAACACTTACATACATACAAACATACATATATACACATACATACATATATACACATACAAACATACACATGGATACATACATACACATACATACACACATACATATATACACATACATACATACATATAAACACATACATACATACAAACATATATATATACACATACATACATATAAACACATACAAACATACATATATACACATATATACATACACACAGTATATACACATACATACATGCATACATATATACACATACATACATATATACACATACATACATAAATAAATATATACACATACCTACGTACATATATACACATACATACAAACATACATATATAAATACACATATATATATGTATATATATATATATATATATATATATATATATATATATACATACATATATATATATACATACATACACACATACACATTTATATATCCATATATATGCATATACACACACATATACATATAATATATGCATATATGGATGGATATATATATACACATTTATATATCCATATATATGCATATATACATATAATATATGCATATATGGATGATATATATATATATATATGTATATGTGTATATATATATATATATATATATATATATATATATATATATATATATATATATATATATATATATACATATATATATATAAATAAATAAATAAATATATATATATATATATATATATATAAATAAATAAATATATATATATAAAAATGGCCCCCACATGCTTTAGTATTTCAGTGTAAAAAGTTAGGACACCCCTGTGCTCAGTGAACTAATAGTAAACAGGTGTGCTGGCGGCAAACCGAGGAGAAACACCAAACAAAATGTTTCATCCCGTCACAACAAAAGTTGCATAGGCATTTAATAATGCAGAGCATATAATAATCTATCGCTCGGCTAGACTTAACCGCGTTTGGCATTTATAATTAGGGGAAGACAAATGTGTGTGGCCACAGATAAGAATGCTGTAAAATGTCATTAGCACAAAGCTGCGTTACAATGAATTATTAGCCAGAGTGCTATGTGAGAGTTTGTTCTAGAAGTCCCTTTTAAAGCCAGGAGAGAGTGAGAAGGAACTAAAGACCTGGTAGGACAAACAGTACCACCTGTGTCTTCATCAAGGCTGTGGGAGATGTCCCCATGCCCACTGAGTGGAAGGCTGTGGGAGATGTCCCCATGCCCACTGAGTGGAAGGCTGTGGGAGATGTCCCCATCCCCACTGAGTAGAAGGCTGTGGGAGATGTCCCAATGCCCACTGAGTGGAAGGCTGTGGGAGATGTCCCCATGCCCACTGAGTGGAAGGCTGTGGGAGATGTCCCCATTCCCACTGAGTGGAAGGCTGTGGGAGATGTCCCCATGCCCACTGAGTGGAAGGCTGTGGGAGATGTGCCCATGCCCACTGAGTGGAAGGCTGTGGGAGATGTCCCCATTCCCACTGAGTGGAAGGCTGTGGGAGATGTCCCAATGCCCACTGAGTGGAAGGCTGTGGGAGATGTCCCAATGCCCACTGAGTGGAAGGCTGTGGGAGATGTCCCCATATCCACTGAGTGGAAGGCTGTGGGAGATGTCCCCATGCCCGCTGAGTTGAAGGCTGTGGGAGATGTTCCCATGCCCACTGAGTGGAAGGCTGTGGGAGATGTCCCAATGCCCACTGAGTGGAAGACTGTGGGAGATGTCCCCATCCCAACTGAGTGGAAGGCTGTGGGAGATGTCCCCACGCCCACTGAGTGGAAGACTGTGGGAGATGTCCCCATGCCCACTGAGTGGAAGGCTGTGGGAGATGTCCCAATGCCCACTGAGTGGAAGGCTGTGGGAGATGTCCCCATGCCCACTGAGTGGAAGGCTGTGGGAGATGTCCCCATGCCCACTGAGTGGAAGGCTGTGGGAGATGTCCCCATGCCCACTGAGTGGAAGGCTGTGGGAGATGTCCCCATGCCCACTGAGTGGAAGGCTGTGGGAGATGTCCCCAAGTCCACTGAGTGGAAGGCTGTGGGAGATGTCCCAATGCCCACTGAGGGGAAGGCTGTGGGAGATGTCCCCATGCCCACTGAGTGGAAGGCTGTGGGAGATGTCCCAATGCCCACTGAGTGGAAGGCTGTGGGAGATGTCCCCATGCCAACTGAGCGGAAGGCTGTGGGAGATGTCCCCATGCCCACTGAGTGGAAGGCTGTGGGAGATGTCCCAATGCCCACTGAGTGGAAGGCTGTGGGAGATGTCCCAATGCCCACTGGGTGGAAGGCTGTGGGAAATGTCCCCATGCCCACTGAGTGGAAGGCTGTGGGAGATGTCCCAATGACCACTGAGTGGAAGGCTATGGGCGATGTCCCCATGCCCACTGAGTGGAAGGCTGTGGGAGATGTCCCAATGCCCACTGAGTGGAAGGCTGTGGGAGATGTCCCCATGCCCACTGAGTGGAAGTAAACTGCCACTCTCCTGGCGCTCAGCACTGGCACGTCTCCGGCTCGGCAAGTGCCACGGGATTTCGCAATGCATTGTGGGTAGACATGCTTGTTGGACAAAGGCTTTGTTTACAGTGTGGATTGAAATGGATTGTACGAAATAAGACAACCAAGAGTACGGTGCTCACTACCAGAAATAAAAATAATTAAAATGGTGGAATTGACTCATATGAGCGCCTCCGAGAGATGTCAATCAAGTACAAATGCTGCCAAACTTCTCTTAGTGATGGGGATTCCGGTTCTTTGTGGAGAGTCGGCTCTTTTCGTTCCGGCTCTTTTAGTTTGGCTCACTGAAAAGACCCAAATCTTTTGGTTTGGCTCACTAAAAAGAGCCTATTTTGGTTTGGCTCACTAAAAAGACCCAAATCTTTTGGTTTGGCTCACTAAAAAGGGCCTATTTTGGTTTGGCTCACTAAAAAGAACCAGCTATTTTGGTTTGTCTCACTAAAAAGAACCAGTTATTTTGGTTTGGCTCACTAAAAAGAGCCGGCTCTTTTGATTTGGCTCACTAAAAAGAGCATATTTTGGTTTGGCTCACTAAAAAGAACCAGCTATTTTGGTTTGGCTCACTAAAAAGAGCCTGTTTCGGTTTGGCTCACTAAAAAGACCCAAATCTTTTGGTTTGGCTCACTAAAAAGAGCCCAATTTGGTTTGGCTCACTAAAAAGAACCAGCTATTTTGGTTTGGCTCACTAAAGAGAGTCGGCTCTTTTGGTTTGGCTCACTAAAAAGAGCCGGACCTTTTGTTTGGCTCACTAAAAAGAACCGGCTCTTTTGGTTTGGCTCACTAAAAAGACCCAAATCTTTTGGTTTGGCTCACTAAAAAGAGCCGGCTAATTTGGTTTGGCTCACTAATAATACCCAAATCTTTTGGTTTGGCTCACTAAAAAGACTCAAATCTTTTGGTTTGGCTCACTAAAAATACCCAAATCTTATTGGTTGGCTCACTAAAAAGACCCAAATCTTTTGGTTTGGCTCACTAAAAAGAGCCGGCTATTTTGGTTTGGCTCACTAAAAAGACCCACATCTTTTGGTTTGGCTCACTAAGAAGACCCAAATCTTTTGGTTTGGCTCACTAAAAAGAGCTGGCTATTTTGGTTTGGCTCACTAAAAAGACCCAATATTTTGGTTTGGCTCACTAAAAAGAGCCTGTTTCGGTTTGGCTCACTAAAAAGACCCATATCTTTTGGTTTGGCTCACTAAAAAGAACCAGCTATTTTGGTTTGGCTCACTAAAAAGAGCCTGTTTCGGTTTGGCTCACTAAAAAGACCCATATCTTTTGGTTTGGCTCACTAAAAAGAGCCCATTTTGGTTTGGCTCACTAAAAAGAACCAGCTATTTTGGTTTGGCTCACTAAAAAGAGTCGACTCTTTTGGTTTGGCTCACTAAAGAGAGTCAGCTCTTTTGGTTTGGCTCACTAAAAAGAGCCGGCCCTTTTGTTTGGCTCACTAAAAAGAACCGGCTCTTTTGGTTTGGCTCACTAAAAAGACCCAAATATTTTGGTTTGGCTCACTAAAAATAACCTCTTTTGGTTTGACTCACTAAAAAGAGCCGGCTAATTTGGTTTGGCTCACTAAAAATACCCAAATCTTTTGGTTTGGCTCACTAAAAAGACCCAAATCTTTTGGTTTGGCTCACTAAAAAGAGCTGGCTATTTTGGTTTGGCTCACTAAAAAGACCCAAATCTTTTGGTTTGGCTCACTAAAAAGACCCAAATATTTTGGTTTGGCTCACTAAAAAGAGCCTCTTTTTGTTTGGCTCACTAAAAAGACCCAAATCTTTTGGTTTGGCTCAATAAAAAGAGCCTCTTTTTGTTTGGCTCACTAAAAATAGCCGACTCTTTTGGTTTGGCTCTCTAAAAAGAGCTCTTTGTGGAGAGTCGTCTCTTTTAGTTTGGCTCACTAAAAGGACCCAAATCTTTTAGTTTGGCTCACTAAAAAGAGCCAGCTTTGTGTCGACATATGTGTGAATGCTCCAAAACATTCACACATGCTTTTCTACACCAAAATTAATACATTTATTCTTCTTCTTCTTCTCCAGATTTTGGCGCTCTCTACTTTCTACATTTTTCGCCAGATTCAAACCATTCCAACTTCAAACTGTTCAGCCTATTCGGGAATCGCGGGCTTTGCCTTGACAAATTCCAAAAATTCCCAGATTTCCGGGACATTTTCCCCATTCAAAATGAATTGGCCATTTTTCAAACTTCCACCATTTCCACATTTTTCAACCTATTCAAAGCATTCCACCGTCAACATATCCCACCATTCTGGAAATTTAAACTTCCCCTTTTCCAAGTTAAAAAAAAATTCCAGGATTTTCCAGAATTCCTGGTTTTCCAAAGCCCTATTTCCACCCTTTTTTCTGGCGACTACTCCTCCCACATTTTTCAACCCACTTCAACCGTTCCACCATCAAAACATTCCTCTTAATCTGGACCAAAAAAACAAAGTTGTTTTTTGAACTGGAAAAATTCCCATTTTTCCCCAAATTCCAGGAATTCTGTAACTCCATTTCTAAATTCAACATGTTACTACTTCAGCATTTCTCGATCGATTTGAAAAATTCCAACACCAACCATTTCAACTCATTCAGACCATTCAAGTTTTTCACCATTTAAAAAAAAAAAAATAATTCCCGCTTTTCCCGAAATTCCCAAATTGACAAAAGTCAGTGGAACCTCGTCCATGTCATCAGTGTTTGAACCTGACACTCATGTTTTAACATGTATTAACAATAGTGTTATTAATCGTGACTTCAGTATAAATCAAAATAATTGGGGTTATTATTTTTATTTGTGATGTTAAGTTCCTGTTATGCGCTGTTATACAGTATATGCCTTGAGCTCTTATTTTGAAGGCGCCAAGAGCGGAAGTGATGACATGTTGTAGCGGAGCGGAGGTTTTTGAAAGAAGGTAAATAAAGTGGTCCTCGTGTAAACTGGAGCCTCCGTGTTTGTTATTTTGTAGTTTCATACAGTAAAGGCGACATTTATAAACCCTTGGTTACACTTTTTTAAATAGATTCAATCTTGCACTGTGTAGGATGGGAAGCGACATGAAGGTGTTCTGTTTCTTTGATGCATTGTAATCCACAGAAAGATTTTGTCTTGACCCGAGAACTACAAAGCGGAGAGGAAACAGGGCCTGACTCCCCTCAAGGCACCTTTTCTTTGAACTGTTCTGTGACCGAGGGCAACGGCTGTATACGACCTTTTCTTTGAACCGACCTTTTCTTTGAACTGTTTTGTAATCAAAGGCGATGGCTGTTTACGACCCCCGTCCCTTTAGAAACAGCTGTTGCCATGTAATCAGGGAAAGTCCAAATAAAAGAGGAGGCGTACAATCTTTGGTGGTGAGACTGTACAAAGAGTACAGTCCAGACGTCTCTCCTCAATTCAGCCAAATTTAATTCTGTCTCTGTTTAATTCCTTGCTTCTTGTCTTGTTTAATAGATGTCATCAGTGTTTGAACCTGACACTCATGTTTTTAAATGTATTAACAATAGTGTTATTAATCGTGACTTCAGTATAAATCAAAATAATTGGGGTTACTATTTTTATTTGTGATGTTAAGTTCCTGTTATGCGCTGCTATACAGTATATGCCTTGAGCTCTTATTTTGAAGGCGCCAAGAGCGGAAGTGATGACGTGTTGTAGTGGAGCGGAGGTTTTTGAAAGAAGGTAAATAAAGTGGTCCTCGTGTAAACTGGAGCCTCCGTGTTTGTTATTTTGTAGTTTCATACAGTAAAGGCGACATTTATAAACCCTCGGTTACACTTTTTTAAATAGATTCAATCTTGCACTGTGTAGGATGGGAAGCGACATGAAGGTGTTCTGCTTCTTTGATATATTGTTTTCCACAGAAATATTTTGTCTTGACCCGAGAACTACAAAGCGGAGAGGAAACAGGGCCTGACTCCCCTCAAGGAATCTTTTCTTTGAACTGTTCTGTGACCGAGGGCAACGGCTGTATACGACCTTTTCTTTGAACCGACCTTTTCTTTGAACTGTTTTGTAATCAAAGGCGATGGCTGTTTACGACCCCCGTCCCTTTAGAAACATCTGTTGCCATGTAATCAGGGAAAGTCCAAATAAAAGAGGAGGCGTACAATCTTTCGTCAGAGCGTGGTGAGACTGCGCAAAGAGTACAGTCCAGACGTCTCTCCTCAATTCAGCCAAATTTAATTCTGTCGCTGTTTAATTCCTTGCTTCTTGTCTTGTTTAATAGATGTCATAGTGTTTGAACCTGACACTCATTTTTTTAAATGTATTAACAATTGTGTTATTAATCGTGACTTCAGTATAAATCAAAATAATTGGGGTTATTATTTTTATTTGTGATGTTAAGTTCCTGTTATGCGCTGTTATACAGTATATGCCTTGAGCTCTTATTTTGAAGGCGCCAAGAGCGGAAGTGATGACATGTTGTAGTGGAGCGGAGGTTTTTGAAAGAAGGTAAATAAAGTGGTCCTCGTGTAAACTGGAGCCGACTTTTGACCCGAGAACTACAAAGCGGAGAGGAAACAGGGCCTGACTCCCCTCAAGGCACCTTTTCTTTGAACTGTTCTGTGACCGAGGGCAACGGCTGTATACAACCTTTTCTTTGAACCGACCTTTTCTTTGAACTGTTTTGTAATCAAAGGCGATGGCTGTTTACGACCCCCGTCCCTTTCGAAACAGCCGTTGCCATGTAATCAGGGAAAGTCCAAATAAAAGAGGAGGCGTACAATCTTTGGTGGTGAGACTGTACAAAGAGTACCGTATTTTCCGCACCATAAGGCGCCCTGGGTTATAAGCCGCGCCTTCAATGAACGGCATATTTCAAAACTTTGTCCACCTATAAGCCGCCCCGTGTTATAAGCCGCATCTAACTGCGCTAAAGGAATGTCAAAAAAACAGTCAGATAGGTCAGTCAAACTTTAATAATATATTAAAAACCAGCGTGATGTGGGCGCGCATGGAGTCGTATATCAACATGGACGGAGCTGCGTGAAAAAAGCCACCCGGCCTCTTCGCGTAAACTTCCCTTAACCACTCGCTCATCTTTTCTTCATCCATCCATCCCTTCGAGTTAGCTTTTATGATGACGCCGGCTGGAAAGGTCTCTTTTGGCAAGGTCTTCCTTTTGACTATCACCATGGGTGGAAGTTTCTGGCCATTAGCATGGCAAGCTAGAACCACAGTGAAGGATGACTTCTCATTCCCTGTGGTGCGAATATTCACCGTACGTGCTCCCGTTGTATCCACAGTGCGGTTCACAGGAATATCAAAAGTCAGTGGAACCTCGTCCATGTTGATAATGTTCTCTGGCCGGATCTTTTTTTCAGCTATCTTGTTTTTACAATATGCACGGAAAGTAGCCAGCTTTTCTTGAAAGTCTTTAGGCAGTTGCTGTGAAATAGTAGTCCGTGTGCGGATGGAGAGATTGCGTCTTTTCCGGAAACCTGTCGCTTAGTAGGAGCCATTTTGTGGTCTTTACAGATGTAAACACACAAAGGAAATGAAACGTAATATCCGCGCGCTTCTTCTTCTTCTACGCGGGCGGGTGGTTGCTTACAGTAGAAGAAGAAGCGCTTCCTGTTCTATGGGGGCGGGTGCTTACCTTGGCGGTTGCTTGCGTAGAAGAAGAAGCACTTCCTCTTCTACGGGGAAAAAAGATGGCGGCTGTTTACCGTAGTTGCGAGACCGAAACTTTATGAAAATGAATCTTAATATTAATCCATATATAAAGCGCACCGGGTTATAAGCCGCACTGTCAGCTTTTGAGTAAATTTGTGGTTTTTAGGTGCGGCTAATAGTGCGGAAAATACGGTACAGTCCAGACGTCTCTCCTCAATTCAGCCAAATTTAATTCTGTCTCTGTTTAATTCCTTGCTTCTTGTCTTGTTTAATAGATGTCATCAGTGTTTGAACCTGACACTCATGTTTTTAAATGTATTAACAATTGTGTTATTAATCGTGACTTCAGTATGAATCAAAATAATTGAGGTTATTATTTTTATCGCCTCCACATCACTATTACACACACACACGTCTATTTCTGGCGGCGAAAACACACACTGAGAGAAGCAAGAAAGGCTTTACTACTCTCGTGTGATTGGCTCCACGTGCACCTGCACACAGCAGCCTAAAATGAGGGCTTGCAAAAAAAAAAGCGAATGAAATGATCAGACATTGCCCAGAGAGACGTTTTCAGGGGGAGACAGTTAAAAAGCTATGGCTGCTTTATAGATTCAATAAGTCCCCGACACCCATGTGGCAAAACCACCATCAATCTATCATTCTGAAGAGTCCAATCCAATTTGGAGTGCAGAGGAGGCCCAGAGCCCCAAAGCCTTATCCAAACCCGGACCACAAAGCCTTCTTACCTCCATCCCTTCCAGTCTGTGTACTTGAAGTGTACTTTACGTCTACACGCTGACGACGACCGCACACCTCGGCTGACGGCTCATTTTAAAAAGTGTGCCGCACGGGAAGAGAGATGATGAAAGACGGCGGTTGTGGAAAAAAACGTCAGGCTCTGAGACCAGGACTCAAGCCGAGGTACAAACAGAGCATCAAATCCTCGTATTTGTGTTGGACAAAGGGCGGAGGGAGGTCACCGCCGTTCATGCTCGTCATTGCAACACGCTTTCAAACACCTTCCTCTGAATCAAAATGCACTTACAGGGGAGTCAAGTCCAGCTACCGCTGATCTGTATCTGCAGGTGGACCAAAGCACTTTCAGTTTCCTTGCAATTCTGGTTTCAATGGGCAGTTCAAACATCAATTACAGTAAGTGTGTTTCTGCTGAAATTCTCTTTCAAGCCGCAACCCACCGAATTTTATAAGAAAAAATATATATATTTCAGTGACGTGCAGTCATGGAAAGAAAAAAAATGTAAAAAGAAAAATGTAAAAAGAAAAAAAAAATAATTAAATTGTTATATGTATCCAGTGATTATACTATAAAGTTTTTTTTTCCATTTAACTTCACCAGTTTTAGATTATTTTTATGCAAAATCGCTGAATTTTCACATTTGCTGTTCAAATACTGAGAAGAGACGGTGCGGTGAACAGCAGCCAGTCGAGGCACGTCACTCAGTGCCTCAACATGTACGGACTCGGCTAACTGCTGGCCTGCTGTGCAGTGAGACCGTATTGCTATATTAATTATATTATACATGTCCATAGTTTAGTTAGCTGAGGTATATAATGTACAGCATACCTGCCAACTTTTGAAATCAGAAAAACCTAGTAGCCAGGGTCCAGGGGCCGCAGGCCCCGGTAGGTCCAGGACAAAGTCCTGGTGGGGGGTTCAGGCTTCGCCCCCCGACGCAAAATGATTATTAGCATTCAGACAGGTTAAAATGTTGCTAAAACCATCACTTTTCTATCAGTCACAGTGACTTTTCAAAACAAAAATATTACAGCAAAAATCATATGGGTTGATTGACATGTTTATTCTGTAAGCTAACTTCAATAGTTTGAAATTATTTTGACAGTTAATGCCAGTTATCCTGTCAACCTTTCACAAGACTTCAATTTGTTAATTGAAAGTATAAACACTTTTTACAGTAAACAAATGGTAAAACAGTACTAAACAATTCCATTAAAAAAAAAATTGGTGTCATTATTAACTTTCTGTCCAAGCTTGTATAATCTACTGCCTTGTTCAATTGTAAAAAATATTCTGTGCCTAAAATTCACATTTCTATCACAATTATCATACTGTAAACATGGTAAGCTAACTTCATTAAAATTAATAGTCCTGTCAATAGCATGGAATTACAATTCAAATGTAGTTTTTTTGTAAGCCTTTCAAAAGAATTCAAAATATGAAAAATTAATGAAAATTAATGGAAGCCATCAGACACTTGAAAAGTGGCACATCACATCTCTAATGTAATCATTTTAACTTTTCAACAGAAATAGCACTGCAAAAATATTAAGGACATACTTCTGTATTTTGGTAGTTATGCTGTCAACATTTAACAAGATTTCGTCAACTTGGACTTGAAAGCATAAATAGTATAAACACTTTTAACAGTATAACAGTACTAAACAATTCCAATAGATAACATTGGTGTCATTACCTTTTTGTGGCTAAAATCCGAAAAACGTTGAAAGTTTTCCACTTGTATCGCTAGCAACGGCATTAGACTTGTGTTCTTTTGTCCCAACGTGGTCTTTTACATCGCTAATTCCTCCGTGTCCGATCGAAAAATCTTGTCTGCACAAGGTGCAATTCGCGTAGTTTTCACCCTTTTTGGAACGGATAATTATTCCCGGATAGGCTTTTGAATATTCTGCACGGAATGACTGCAGTTTTCTTTTCGGTTTAAGACTCGTTTGCGATTTTTCTCCGGCTGATTCCATGATCGTTCGCTCGTTTGGAAACAATGGCAACAGGTGCCTCGTGCTTGGTAGCGGTGCTATAAATAGCCTCGCGCATTTAAAACATTTTTTTTTTTTTTTAATTAATGAAAAACCGTATTTTTTATCACTGCAACCGTAACCCGGAATAGGTTGATGAAAACCGTACTAATTACGGGAAAACCGGAGTAGTTGGCAGTTATGGTACAGTGTATTTTGTCAACAACTGTATGTGTGTAACGTATTTATTGTGCTGAGCGATCATAAAACGGCTGCAAAAGACGCACTGGCTGAGGCTCCAGTAGCCCCGCCTCCTGCACCCCCCGCCGTAGAATTGTTATATCAACTAAAGCCCACACTTAAACTTTCCACGTGCAAGATTGAATCTATTTAAAAAAGTTATTTCATAAGAAAGCCAAAAAGTGCAAAAACAATAATGTTCGTGTTGGAGGAGTTGTGAATGACTGCAGGGCCACAACATTAGGTACACCTGCAGACTGCAGGTGTACCTAATTCACAACTCCTCCAACATGAACATTATTGTTTATGCACATTTTGGCTTCTTATTAAATAACTTGTGTAACCTATTTTTATGGGCTTTCCTCTTTGTGATGTTAAGTTCCTGTTATGCGCTGTTATACAGTATATGCCTTGAGCTCTTATTTTGAAGGCGCCAAGAGCGGAAGTGATGACACGTTGTAGTGGAGCGGAGGTTTTTGAAAGAAGGTAAATAAAGTGGTCCTCGTGTAAACTGGAGCCTCCGTGTTTGTTATTTTGTAGTTTCATACAGTATAGGCCACATTTATAAACCCTCGGTTACACTTTTTTAAATAGATTCAATCTTGCACGTGGAAAGTTTAAGTGAGGGCTTTAGTTGTGGACTTCATTTATAAATAAAGGTAAGACCATAATAACGTTTTTTTTTTATTAAATGTGCTTTTTTGTGTGCTACAAAGTGGAGAGGAAACAGGGCCTGACTCCCCTCAAGGCACTTTTTCTTTGAACTGTTCTGTGACCGAGGGCAACGGCTGTATACAACCTTTTTTTGGAACTCTTTTACGACCTTTTCTTTGAATTGTTTTGTAATCAAAGGCGATGGCTGTTTACGACCCCCGTCCCTTTCGAAACAGCTGTTGCCATGTAATCAGGGAAAGTCCAAATAGAAGAGGTGTACAATCTTTCGTCAGAGCGTGGTGAGACTGCGCAAAGAGTACAGTCCAGACGTACTACTATATGATGTACTCATATAGTAGTACAGTTGGCACAGTTTGTATGTGTAAAGTTAAAGTTAAGTTAAAGTAGCAATGATTGTCACACACACACTAGGTGTAATGAAATTTGTCCTCTGCATTTGACCCATCCCCTTGATCACCCCCTGGGAGGTGAGGGGAGCAGTGGGCAGCAGCGGCGCCGCGCCCGGGAATCATTTTTGGTGATTTAACCCCCAATTCCAAGCCTTGATGCTGAGTGCCAAGCAGGGAAGAATGCTGGTATGAGCTTTTAAACATAACCCGTTAACTGCTGCCAATCAAATGGTGAATAAGATACTCTTTAGGGTTCATATGTTTGTAAATCTGACTGTGATGAAGTCAGTGCCTCACCAGCCATCGACCTCACCGCACGTCACTGATATATTTCCACCTACTACACTGCAAAAACTGAAATCTAAATATCTCAAATAAGGGTGATATTTGCTTATTTTCTGTCTGATAAGATCATTTTTCTCACTAAGTGTTTTACTTGTTTTAAGTGTTTTGGTCCTAAATGATGTCAGTAAGATATTACAGCTTGTTGCTGAGATTTGATGACCTATATTGAGTAAAACATGCTTGAAACTAGAACATCAAGTGTTGCAAAGCTGTGTCATCAACACTCACAAGTATAAAACTACTTTTTTAAAGTAATCATTTCTTATTTCAAGCATGAAAAAAACAAAACATGACTTTGACACAATTGTGTCTCATAATTAAAACAGATGACAGCCAAATGGACTTTGCTGTTTTATTTTCAATGCAACAATAGAAAACACGTACTCATAAAGTAGTACAGTTGGCACAGTACAGTAAACTGACTGTTAATATTTAAACATTTGACATTTCTAACAATTTTGAACAGAAATAGTTCATGCACATTCAGGTAAATTCTCCAAAATTACAATTAAATTTTTTTTTGGCCGGGCTGTATATATGCACACTAATTGACTGAAAGAGCACGCACTTGGCGTGATGATGTCATGTTATCCATGGAAAAATGCATTTTTAGACCATATGATTTGCCTGAGCGGCTAGGAGACCCCGAGAGTAACAAGCGCTTGCCTTGTTGCCTTTCCATTAAGAACAATAAAGTAGTTTTTAGTATAAGTTTGCTGGTTTCAAGAAATGTATAATCATTATGTCAAGATAATGGCACTAGCATTTACTTCATTTAAGAATATTTTTCAACATATTGAGCAAAAAGGTCTCATATTATTTTTTTTCTACCAAGAAAAGTGCACTTGGTATTAGTGAGAATATACTTATTTTAAGGTATTTTTGGGTTCATTGAGGTTAGCTAATTTTACTTGTTTTGGAAAGTCTTGACAAGCCAGATTTTCTTGTTCTATTGGCAGATAATTTTGCTTAGTTCAAATAAAATACCCCTCATTTTTGTATTTTTTTTTCTTGTTTTTAAACACTGACCTTTTGCAGTGTAGCCGCACCGCACTGGTACAGGCAGTAAAACGGCTGATCAAACAAAACAGAAGTCATCGTCATGGACCCCGCTCCAATGGTAACAAACCAAACGCAAAATCGCACTTCCTCCCCGAGTCCACGGTGACGTTTTGGGAAATGTACTGAGGTATTTGTGAAACTGAGACAATACAGAAATAATGCTGTTATAAAAACCCCAAAACCAGTAAAGTTGGCACGTTGTGTAATTGGTAAATAAAAAGAGAATACAATGATTTGCAAATCCTTTTCAACTTATATTCAATTGAATAGACTTCAAAGACAA
Organism: Nerophis lumbriciformis; assembly: GCF_033978685.3. Lineage (NCBI taxonomy): Eukaryota > Metazoa > Chordata > Actinopteri > Syngnathiformes > Syngnathidae > Nerophis > Nerophis lumbriciformis. Next base: position 24,163,518 of record NC_084562.2, read on the forward strand.
GATACTTAACATTCGAACTGGTAAACTTTGTTATTTTTTTTTGCAAATATTCGTTTATTTGGGATTTGATGCCTGCAACATGTTTCAAAAAAGCTGGCACAAGTGGCAAAAAAGACTGAGAAAGTTGAGGAATGCTCATCAAAAACTTATTCGGAACATCCCACAGGTGGGCAGGCTAATTGGGAACAGGTGGGTGCCATGATTGGGTATAAAAGCAGCTTCCATAAAACATGCTCAGTCATTCACAAACAAGGATGGGGTGGAGGGTCACCACTTTGTCAACAAATGCGTGAGCAAATTGTTGAACAGTTTAAGAACATTTCTCAACCAGCTATTGCAAGGAATTTTAGGGATTTCACCATCTACTGTCCGTAATATCATCAAAAGGTTCAGAGAATCTGGAGAAATAACTGCATGTAAGCAGCAAACAACACTGAATGCCTGTGACCTTGGATCCCTCAGGCATCAAAAAGCGACATCGGTGTGTAAAGGATATCACCACACGGGCTCAGGATGACTTCAGAAACCCACTGTCAGTAACCACAGTTGGTCACTACATCTGTAAGTGCAAGTTAAAACTCTACTATGCAAAGCCATAAGCCATTTATCAACAACACCCAGAAACGAAGTTGGCTTCGCTGGGCCCGAGCTCATCTAAGATGGACTGATGCAAAAGTGGAAAAGTGTTCTGTGGTCTGACGAGTCCTCATTTCGAATTGTTTTAGGAAACTGTGGACGTCGTGTCCTCCGGACCAAAGAGGAAAAAGAACCACCCGGATTGTTCTAGGCGCAACGTTGAAAAGTCAGTATTTGTGATGGTATGGGGGTGTATTAGTGCCCAAGACATGGTTAACTTATATATAATACTGGTTTTGCTTAGCGACCTCGAAGCTATTTTATTTGGTCCATGGTGTCATGATAAGTGTGACCAGTAGATGGCAGTCACACATAAGAGATATGTGTAGACTGCAAAGAGGAAAGAACCACCTGGATTGCTCTAGGCGCAAAGTTGAAAAGTCAGCATTTGTGATGGTATGGGGTACATACAGGTTTTCGGAGCAACATATGTTGCCATTTAAGCAACGTTATCATGGACGCCCCTGCTTATTCCAGCAAGACAATGCATGTGTGACGCATTATGAAGCATGATAAGTGTGACCAGTAGATGGCAGTCACACATAAGAGATATGTGTAGACTGCAAAGAGGAAAGAACCACCTGGATTGCTCTAGGCGCAAAGTTGAAAAGTCAGCATTTGTGATGGTATGGGGTACATACAGGTTTTCGGAGCAACATATGTTGCCATTTAAGCAACGTTATCATGGACGCCCCTGCTTATTCCAGCAAGACAATGCATGTGTGGCGCATTATGAAGCGTAAAATACGACAACTGGGGCTGAGGTTGCTGAGGTAGTTAAAAAGCTCCTCGGTGGCAAGGTCCCGGGGGTAGATGAGATCCGCCCGGAGTTCCTTAAGGCTCTGGA